>NC_135594.1:15591593-15864824 GCF_965152235.1 Eretmochelys imbricata
CCCGCGAGCCCCCCATCTCCCGCTGCCCGGCCCTCCCCGACCCCGACCCCCCCGCTCCACCTCCCCGCCCCGACCCCCCCCGCTCCCCCACCCCCTCCTCCCCCCTGACCCCCCCCCCCCCCCGCCCGGCGCCCCCGCCCCGCCCCTCCCCTGCCCGCCCCGCCCCCCATCGCCCCCTGCCCCGCACCCCCATCTCCCCCTGCCCGGCGCCCCCTGCCCCCCATCTCCACCTCCCCCGCCCCCCCCGTCTGCCCCGCCCGGCGCCCCCCCGCTCCTCCCCTGCCCCCCATCTGCCCCGCCCGGCGCCCCCCGCCCCCCATCTCCACCTCCCCTGCCCCCCCATCTGCCCCGCCCGGCGCCCCCCGCCCCTCCCTTGCCCCCCATCTGCCCCGCCCGGCGCCCCCCGCCCCCTCCCCTGCCCCCCATCTGCCCTGCCCGGCGCCCCCTGCCCGCCCCGCCCCCCATCGCCCCCTGCCCCGCACCCCCATCTCCCCCTGCCCGGCGCCCCCCGCCCCCCATCTCCACCTCCCCCGCCCCCCCCCCCGTTCTGCCCCCGCCCGGCGCCCCCCCGCTCCTCCCCTGCCCGCCCCACCCCCCATCGCCCCCTGCCCCACCTGGCGCCCCCCCCGCCCCTCCCCTGCCCGCCCTGCCCCACATCTCCCCCTGCCCCACATCCCCGCCCCTCCCCTGCTCCCCATCTGCCCCGCCCGGCGCCCCCCTCCCCTGCCCCTCCCCGGCGCCCCCCTGCCCCTCCCCGGCGCCCCCCGCCCCTCCCTGCCCCCCATCTGCCCCCGCCCGGCGCCCCCCGCCCCTCCCCTGCCCGCCCCGCCCCCCATCGCCCCCTGCCCCCCGCCCCCCTGTCCCGCCCCTCCCCTGCCCCCCCATCTCCCCCTGCCCCGGCGCCCCCCGCCCCCCATCTCCCATCCCCTGTCCCCCCCGACCCCCATCTCCACCTCCCCCGCCCCCCATCTCCGCCTGCCCGGCACCCCCTGACCCCCATCTCCCCCTGCCCGGCGCCCCCTGCCCCCCATCTCCCCTCCCCTGTCCCACCCGACCCCCCCCCCGGCATCCCCCGACCCCCATCTCCGCCTGCCCAGCACCCCCCCGCCCCCTATCTCCCCTCCCCTGTCCCACCCGACCCCCATCTCCCCTGCCCGGCGCCCCCCATCTCCCCCTCCCCTGCCCCCCATCTCCCCCTCCCCTGCCCCCCATCTCCTCCGCCTGGTGCCCCTTGCTCCTGCCCTCCCTGCCCCAGTTCCCCCTTCCAAGCCACCCAACTCCCCGCCCGGTGCCCCACGTTCTCCCAGCTGCCCCGGGTCACTGACGGGGACCTGTCTTCCCCCCCAGCCTGGCGCCGGACGCCCGGCTGAATCCCCATCGCAGCGTCTGGGCACAGGCAACTACGACGTCAACGTGATCATGGCGGCGCTGCAGAGTCTGGACTTCGCGGCCATCTGGTGGGACAAGCGCCGGTGAGAGGGGGCAGGCGGGGGGCAGATCCCCCCCCCCGTCACATCGCAGAGGCCCTGGTGCCATGTGTGACCCAGCCTGGCTCCAGCTGGCTCTGAGAGTAGGGCGACCAGGCAGCAAGGGTGGAAAATCAGGACCGGGGGGGGGAGGGGGGATGGATAGGTGCCTATATAAGACACAGCCTCCCCCAAAAAAAATCAGGACTGTCCCTCTAAAATCGGGAGAGGCCCACGTCGGCCCTGAAATACCCTGGGCCTGGAGGATGCTCCCTGCCGCCCCGGGGCCTCCTTGTCCGTCTGCTTTCCCCTCCCCGCTGTGTGTCCACCATCGTGTCCCCCTCTGGCTGTTTCTCTGGAGCAACCCCTCCTTCGGTCTCGGTGTAACCCCTAATTCTGCCCCCCCGCCGGCAGGCCCCTGGAGCAGCTGGTGCTGAGCCGGGTCTACGGCTTCATCGTGAACGTGCCCTCCAACGTGTCCCTGGGCTTCGTGTCCCTGCCCGTGCGGCGTAAGCACTGGATCGCCGGTGCGCCAGGTGGGAGCACCTACTACAACCTGGACTCCAAAGCTGAAGGCCCGGCCTGTGTCGGCGGAGAGGGGGAGCTCAGGTGTGGGGGATGGGTTGGGGGTGGCAGGGATGTGGGGGCGGGGAGGGGAGCTCAGGGGTGGGTGACGGGCAGGAGGATCTGGGGGCAGGGAGGGGGAGCTCAGGGTGGGTGATGGGCAGGGGTGGGGAATCTGGGGGTGGAGAGCTCGGGTGGGTGACGGGTAGAGGAGCTGGGGGCGGTGTGGGTGGAGCTCAGGGTTGGGTGACAGGCAGGGGGTGGGGGGAGCCGGGGCAGGGAGGGGGAGCTCAGGGTAAATGACAGGTGGGAAGTGGGTTGTGAACAGTGTAACACTGTTGTGAAAAAAGCAAACCTCATTCTGGGCTGTAGCAGCAGGAGTGTGGTAAGCCAGAGACGAGGAGTGATTCTTCCGCTCTGCTCCGTGCTGAGACAGTCTTGGCTGGAGTATCGGGTCCAGTTCTGGGCGCCACGTTCAGGAAAGAGGTTGACAAACTGGAGAAAGTCCAGAGGACAGCAAGAAAAAATGATGACAAGTCTAGAAAACATGAGCTCTGGGGAAAGATTGAAGACCTGGGGCTTGTTTAGTCTGGAGAAGAGAAGCCGGAGCGGGGACATGCGAACAGTTTGCAAGTACAGAAAAGGCAGTTACAAGGAGGAGAGAGAAGAATTGTTCTTCCGAATCTCTGAGGACAGGACAAGAAGCCGTGGGCTTAAATTGCAGCCAGGGGGGTTCAGGTTGGACATTAGGAAGAACTTCCGAGCTGTCAGGGTGGTGAAGCACCGGAATAAATTGCCCAGGGCGGTGGTGGAATCTCCGTCACTGGGATTTTTAAGAGTGGGCTGGACAAACCCCTGTCAGAGACGGTCTAGATAATACTTAGTCCTGCCGTGAGCGCAGGGGACTGGACTAGGACACCTCGCAAGGTCCCTTCCAGCCCTACGGTGCTATGTGGGGGGGAGAGGAGGGTGGTGCAGGCATGGGGGGGCAAGCGGGGGCAGGTCACGGAGAGCTGTGGGGGGGAAGGGGGCACGGGCAGAAGTGGCTGGAGTGCAGAGAGCAGAGCTAAGGTGCGGGGGGGAGGGCATCGGGGTCTGGACGAGGGGGCCGTGCAGGGCAGGAGCGTGGCGAGATGTGTAAGACGGGGTGCAAAGCAGGGGCTGCTCTGACCCCCGCCAACTCCTTGCCCCTCCCCCAGGGCTTTCCTGCAGGATTTCCTGTCCCAGGGCCCCTGCGAAGTGCTGTTGGTCGTATCCCGGGCCGTGGAGGAATCCGGCGGCTGGTTGAACCCGAGTGACTCTGCAGATACCAAAGATCCTGACTGTTCGTAAGCAGCCTCGCCGGGGGGTGGGGAGGGGGGCAGGACCCACACGCTGAATCCAGCTTAGGCACAGCCCTCCCTGCCACTGGCATCAGATACCCCATCCCACCTGCCCTGAGGAGTGCACGGGGGGGGGGCCCTTCACCCCACGGGCCCTGCAGCCGGAGGAGACACCGTGGGGCCACAGGAGAAGCTGGCTTAGGGTGCCCGGCCCCATTTCCCTGGTGCCTGCTGGGCTTGCTACAAGTACTTGCAAAGTTTATGATAAAGGACACAACGCTGACGCTGCCTTGGTGTCATTGCCTGGGGTGGGGACGGTGCCGGGTTTCTTTGCGGGGGGAGGAAAACTGAGGGCAGCGCGGGGGGTGGGAGCAAGGGATGTGGGGTCGGGGGGGGTCACCCAGCTGAGACTTTGAGATCCCTGGGTTCTATGCTGCTAAGGTGCAGACAGGCCCTTTCCGCTCCTCACACCTTTGGCACCTGCTTCCAGCCCCCCAGGGAAGGGTCCCAGCTCCCTGCCCCCCTCCCTTACTCAGTGAACCCCCGGTGAAGATGGTGCCTGTGTGGCAGGTTGGAGCCCCCTGGCGATTGTGCTTTCACCACTGGGGAGGTGTCTTTGTGGGGGTGGGGGGACTGGGGCTGGGCTCCGTCTGGGGCTGGGGCCTGTCGCTGGCCGGGGAAGTCCCTGGGGCTGGGGGCGGGCGCCGGCTGTGGAGAGCTGCGCGTTGTGTGCCAGGCACGTGGCGGTCTGTGCCCAGACTCGTCTCTCACCCTCCGCCCGCGCGGGGCTCTGGAGCAGGTGCTTGGGAACAGCTGGCAGCAGGAGCCGCTTTTGGGGTCAGCCCGGCCCTGTCTCCGAGGAGGGAGGTGGGGGGGGGGGCCCGGGCCCCCCGCACCTGGAGCAGCGTCACCAAGGCCTGGCAGCTGTCGGTGTCGCTCAGTGGCACCGTCCCAGCTGCCACTCAGCCCCGGCTCCCTCCCCCTCCGCCGAGTGCCAAACGCACAGCTCGGGGCGGAGAGACGGACCCCGCCTTAGCTGGCTGCCGGGGCTGCGGGACCCTCGCCCTGCCGCCCGGTGTGGGGCCGGGGCCTACGAGCCATGCTGTCCTCTCCGGCCGTCGTGCTACACCCGTACAGCCTGCCCGTCTACCCGCAGGTGCCCCAGTGCTATCCCGGCCTGGTTCAGGTACCCGCTTCCCATCTGTGTGTGTGTGCGTATCTGTGCCCCCCCGGCAGTGACCGGCCAGGCCCGGGAGCCAGGAGCCCCCCGGGGGGAATTCGAAGGGGCGTCTGTAACACCGCGCGCCTGTCAGCACCGCGGGGAGATAACCCCTTGCTCCCTGGATTCCTCGTCTCCATTCGGGGGGCCTCCGTCTCCCGGGAGGTCAGATAGCGGAGACGGGGTGGCCATGTATGGGAAGAGCTATTTGCAGCTCTGGGGGAAGGCTGGAGAGGTCGGGCCTAGTAAATTCAGCTTCTCCGGGTCTGAGAGTTCCCCCAAGGGCTGCAGGATTCGCGCCTTCTGCCCTTACCCTTGGGGGTTTGACCTTCGAGCAGAGGGATGCTCGCCCACCTCTGCAGCGGGGCAGGAGCCCTTGCTGGTCTGTGCTCCCCCTGGCCTGGTTAGCCCCGATGTAAGTCATGCTCAAAGGTCCCCGCCCACGCCACCCCCCTGCTCTCTCGCTGGAACCCCGCTGTGCCTTGGGGCTGCATGGAGGGGACTGGATGAAAGGGGCACAGCTCCATCTCCCAACAAAGGAAGGGGCCAGAAACCCACAGCTCGGGGGGGATAACCAGCTCCCAGGGGGAAACTTCCCCCAGCAGCTCCCTCGGGTCGGGGTTTTGCCCCCAAAGCAAGAGGAAGCAGGGGCGCCGTCCTTTCTGCTTCCAGCCTGTCACGCTCTGGCTGATCGCATTCGCCATATCAGTGGCAGCCCGTGCTAAACTTGTGCTCTCCGCACAATCATGTAGCAGGGAGTTCCACAGGTCAAGCCGGAGGGGCATTTTTCTCAGTCCGGTCTGAGTCTGCTGCCGTGGTGTTTGGCCAACTTGGCCCCTGGATGTGGCTTTCCAAGATGGGGCAGGTAGCGGCACCCCCACCCCCAATCCCTGACCCCTTGCTGCACCTGTCTCCCCCCCCCATGGGCACCTCTCCCGAGACCCATCGCCGATCCCCGCCCTTCGGAGCCTGTCCCACGTGGGAGGGGGGCTGTTGTCAAGTGCGACATGAAGGGGGGACCCAGCCCCTAGGGAATGGGGGGAGCTGGGGACATTGTGTTTATGCAGCCCTGCCCCCACTCCCGGGTTAGAGACACCCCAGGGGCAGGGGTGAATGGGGGTTTGTGGCATCCCTGTCCCTCCCCCATCTCTCCCACTCCTCAGGGGACCGGAACGCAGAGGGGCAGGGCCATGGCCTTTGTCTCCCCCCACATCTCCCCCTCGGCCCCCCTCCCCACCAGGCCTTGAGTGATTGGGGAAGATGTTGCTATTTATATCCAGCCAGATGCCTTGATAGCGGCTTCTAAAAGCAGCTGTTGGGGCTCGGGGGGGGGAGACGTGGATGGGAGGGTCTTATCTATGTATGAGAGGCTGGGCCCCACATGGGGGGTGAGGTTGGCAGATTAAGCCAGTGCTTAGGACCTGGAGCAGCAAGATCCCCCCCCCTTCACTTTTTATTCTAAGAACCTGCCTGTTTTAGGATTGTGGGTTTTTTTTGGGGGGGGCAAATATTCCTGCTAAGGGCCCTCACTGGGCCAGTGCCGGCTCTGATTTTATCCCCCCTGCTCCCAGCATTCGGAGCGACCCGTCTGCAATAACCCCCCCCCCAGCTGCAGCTGTTCCCCCCGCTCCGTCAGAGCTCTGCCTCAGGCCCCAGCCGCTTCTCGGGGACCCTCTGCTGCCCCGCAAGGAGGACCCCCGGGGGCTGTCGTCTCCACAAAACTGTCCCGCGGACCGCTCGCCCCGTCCGCTTGACAGCGGTTGGCTTGGGACGCATCACTGCGGCCGAAAGCCGTGGGGAAGGAGCCACGGGCCCTGCCTCGAGAGCGGGAATGGGGGAAAGCCTGGCGGGTTAAGAGGAAACGTGCCGGAGCCGTATAAACCAGGGGTGGCCAAACTTGCTGCCCTCCGAGCGGCCCACGGCAACCTTCAGAGGCTTCAAAATCACGCCTGCCGGAGCTCGGGGCTTCTGCCCGGTGGTGGGGCTCGGGGCTTCTGCCCTACAGGGAAGGGGGGCCCAGGGCTCTGCCCCATGGGAGGCGCCTGCCGGGGCTGAAACCCCCAGGCCCCTCTCCCCGCAGGGCAGAAACCCCAAGTCCCCCCTCCAGCCTGGTAGGCGGAGAATGGGCAGGGGCGTGGGGGTGGGGGGGGGCTCTATGGGTCACACTTGCACTGCTAAAGAGCCACACGTGGCTTGCGAGCCGCGGTTTGGCCACCCCCGATTTAAACCCTCAGCTCGGCCGTTACGCCGGCTACGGTTTTGGCTCACCAGACGTTTTCCTGCCGCTTCATTATACAGTCATTCCCCCCCCCCCAAAAAAAAGGGTGTTTGGGGTGGGGGGAACCGACCCCATCTGGAGCCCAGGGGACCCCAAGTCTTAGCCGGAGAAGTCAAGTCCGGGCATTTCGGCCTCTGGCAGGCCCCGCGCGTCAGCCCAGGCCCAGCCGCCAAGTCGGCGAATGATGCTCCGAATCGTGGCCGGGGCCTGGTGGTGCAGCAGGTGCCATGGCGTGAAGGCAGCGGGGGGGCCGGTCCCCGCGGGGGCCGAACGGCGCTGGGGGCTGAAGCCCCTTTACCCTGCCGGACGGGGACCTCAGGGCCAGGGCTGTTCCCATCTAGTGCGAGTGGCTATTACAAAGGAAACAACCTCCCCAGTCGCCACCCCGGTTAGCCCAGCGGGGCACAGGGCCGGGCACGGACCGGCTGAACCCGGAGAGGTTCAGATCCCAAAGGGGTGGTTGGGGGGAGGCAGGTGTTGTCCGTGGGGAGGGAGAGAGGGTATGTGGGGGGGAGGTCAGTGTGTGTGTGTGTGTGTGGGGGGGGGATGGAAGAATTCTTCTGTAAGGAGAAGGAGGAGATGGGGATGGAGGGGGATGGAGGGAGGGGTGGGATGATGGAGGGAGGGGTGAGTGGGGAGATGGAGGGGTGTGCAGGTGGGAGGGGCGGAGATGGATGGATGGAGGGAGCAGTGGGGGGAGGGGTGTGTAGGGGGATGGAGGGAGGGGTGGGGATGGATGGAGGGAGGGGTGAGTGGGGAGATGGAGGGGTGTGCAGGTGGGAGGGGCGGAGAGGGGTGGTTGGAGGGAGCAGTGGGAAGGGAGGGGTGCGGAGGGAGATGGAGGGAGGGTGGGGATGGATGAGGGAGGGGTGAGTGGGGAAATGGAGGGTGTGTGCAGGTGGGAGGGGGTGGAGAGGGATGGATGGAGGGAGCAAGTGGGGGAGGGAGGGGTGTGTGCAGGTGGGAGGGGTGCGGAGGGAGCTGGAGGGAGGGGTGGGGATGGATGGAGGGAGGGGTGAGTGGGGAGATGGAGGGGTGTGCAGGTGGGAGGGGGCGGAGAGGGATGGATGGAGGGAGCAGTGGGGAGGGGTGTGCAGGTGGGAGGGGTGTGTAGGGGGATGGAGGGAGGGGTGGGGATGGATGGAGGGAGGGGTGAGTGGGGAGATGGAGGGGTGTGCAGGTGGGAGGGGGTGGAGAGGGATGGATGGAGGGAGCAGTGGGGGGAGGAGGGGTGTGCAGGTGGGACGGGTGCGGAGGGGGATGGAGGGAGGGGTGGGGATGGATGAGGGAGGGGTGAGTGGGGAGATGGAGGGGTGTGCAGGTGGGAGGGGGCGGAGAGGGATGGATGGAGGGAGCAGTGGGGGAAGGAGGGGTGTGTAGGGGGATGGAGGGAGGGGTGGGGATGGATGGAGGGAGGGGTGAGTGGGGAGATGGAGGGGTGTGCAGGTGGGAGGGGGCGGAGAGGGATGGATGGAGGGAGCAGTGGGGAGGGGTGTGCAGGTGGGAGGGGTGTGTAGGGGGATGGAGGGAGGGGTGGGATGGATGGAGGGAGGGGTGAGTGGGAGATGGAGGGTGTGCAGGTGGGAGGGGGCGGAGAGGGATGGATGGAGGGAGCAGTGGGGGAGGGGTGTGCAGGTGGGAGGGGTGTGTAGGGGGATGGAGGGAGGGGTGGGGATGGATGGAGGGAGGGTGAGTGGGAGATGGAGGGGTGTGCAGGTGGGAGGGGGTGGAGAGGGATGGATGGAAGGAGCAGTGGGGGGAGGGAGGGGTGGGGATGGATGGAGGGAGGGGTGAGTGGGGAGATGGAGGGGTGTGCAGGTGGGAGGGGGCGGAGAGGGATGGATGGAGGGAGCAGTGGGGGAAGGGAGGGGTGTGGAGGGGGATGGAGGGAGGGGTGGGGATGGATGGAGGGAGGGGTGAGTGGGGAGATGGAGGGGTGTGCAGGTGGGAGGGGTGGGGATGGATGGAGGGAGGGGTGAGTGGGGAGATAGAGGGGTGTGCAGGTGGGAGGGGGCGGAGAGGGGTGGTTGGAGGGAGCAGTGGGGAAGGGAGGGGTGCGGAGGGAGATGGAGGGAGGGGTGGGGATGGATGGAGGGAGGGGTGAGTGGGGAGATGGAGGGGTGTGCAGGTGGGAGGGGGTGGAGAGGGATGGATGGAAGGAGCAGTGGGGGGAGGGAGGGGTGGGGATGGATGGAAGGAGGGGTGAGTGGGGAGATGGAGGGGTGTGCAGGTGGGAGGGGGGGAGAGGGATGGTTGGAGGGAGCAGTGGGGGAAGGGAGGGGTGCGGAGGGAGATGGAGGGAGGGGTGGGGATGGATGGAGGGAGGGGTGAGTGGGGAGATGGAGGGGTGTGCAGGTGGGAGGGGGCGGAGAGGGATGGATGGAGGGAGCAGTGGGGGAAGGGAGGGGTGCGGAGGGGGATGGAGGGAGGGGTGGGGATGGATGGAGGGAGGGGTGAGTGGGGAGATGGAGGGGTGTGCAGGTGGGAGGGGGCGGAGAGGGATGGTTGGAGGGAGGGGTGAGTGGGGAGATGGAGGGGTGTGCAGGTGGGAGGGGGTGGGGATGGATGGAGGGAGGGGTGAGTGGGGAGATGGAGGGGTGTGCAGGTGGGAGGGGGTGGAGAGGGATGGATGGAGGGAGCAGTGGGGGGAGGGAGGGGTGTGTGCAGGTGGGAGGGGTGCGGAGGGGGATGGAGGGAGGGGTGGGGATGGATGGAGGGAGGGGTGAGTGGGGAGATGGAGGGGTGTGCAGGAGGGAGGGGTGGGGATGGATGGAGGGAGGGGTGAGTGGGGAGATGGAGGGGTGTGCAGGTGGGAGGGGGCGGAGAGGGGTGGTTGGAGGGAGCAGTGGGGGAAGGGAGGGGTGCGGAGGGGGATGGAGGGAGGGGTGGGGATGGATGGAGGGAGGGGTGAGTGGGGAGATGGAGGGGTGTGCAGGTGGGAGGGGGGGAGAGGGATGGTTGGAGGGAGCAGTGGGGGAAGGGAGGGGTGCGGAGGGAGATGGAGGGACCCCTCACTTCCCGCCCAGTCCCCGGGGAGCAGGGTGCTGCGTTCACCCCCGCGCTTGGGGTGGGGGCCAGGGGGCAGCGAGTAGGGCGGGGGCTGGGGCAGGGACACTGACTCCCCAGGTCTGTGAGGGGCAGGTTCTCCCTGGGAGGGGGTACTGAGGGGGGGTGTCCCGGGGGGCCCGGCAGATCCTGCAGCTGTCGGGCTGCTCCCTGGAGGGTTAGAAAATCCTCAAACAGCTGAAAAAGGCCATAGCCCAAATAGGGTCTGGGGGGCGGGGGGAGGGTCGATAAGGGGCAGCCAATGGGACGCCCCCCCACAGCCCCTCCCGCTCCCCATTGGCTGCTGCTAGGAGGGGAGGGGTCTGCATCCCCCTGGCCTTATAGCCCCTGGGCTGGGGGACAAAGGCTACATCCCCCCAGCATCCCCCAGCCGGGCCGGGCGGCCCCAGGCAGCTGCTGGGATGGGGCTGGTGCTCAGTGTAGGTGGGTCGAGCGAGGCGGGCGGGGAGCCAGGACTCCTGGGTTCTCTCCTGGCTCTGGGAGGGGAGTGGGGGCTGTTGGGTTAGAGCGGTGGGGGCGGGGCAGGGCTGGGAGCCAGGACTCCTGGGTTCTCTCCTGGCTCTGGGAGGGGAGTGGGGGCTGTTGGGTTAGAGCGGTGGGGGCAGGGCGGGGCAGGGCTGGGAGCCAGGACTCCTGGGTTCTTTCCTGGCTCTGGGAGGGGAGTGGGGGCTGTTGGGTTAGAGCGGGGCCTGGGAGCCAGGACACCTGGGTTCTCTCCTGGCTCTGGGAGGGGAGTGGGGGCTGTTGGGTTAGAGCGGGGGCGGGGCGGGGCTGGGAGCCAGGACTCCTGGGTTCTTTCCTGGTTCTGGGAGGGGAGTGGGGGCTGGTGGTTAGAGCAGAGGGGGGCCAGGAACCAGGACTCCTGGGTTCTTTCCTGGCTCTGGGAGGGGAGTGGGGGCTGGTGGGTTAGAGTGGGGGGGATAGGAGCCAGGACTCCTGGGTTCTCTCCCCAGATCTGGGGGTGGGGGAGGTCTAGTGATTAGAGCAGGGGTGGGGGTGGGGAACCAGGACTCCTGGGTTCTATTCTCAGCTCTGCCATCGTCGATGTCCGATTGTTACTCCGGCCAGGGGGCCCCTTTCTCCCCAGTGCCAAGTGGGGACTGGGGAGGGACTGGCCCCCTGCTCCGGGTCTCACTTCTCCTCTTCTTTCCCCCGGCAGGGTAGCCAGGATGCAGCTGCCCCCGCCGACCCCATGACTCAGACGTACCCCGCCCCGTACCCCCCGGCCCCGGCCCGGCTGGCCCCGCCGTTCCGCCCGCCCGGCGCCCTGCAGGACTACCCGCCGCAGCCCCCCGCCGAGCACGCCCTGTGTCTCTACCCGGCTGGCCAGCCCCCCCCGGAGCACGCCGCCCCGCCGGAGCCCCTGGGGCCAGCCCTGCCTCCTCCCCCCGCGGTGAGTGCCCGGCCCCCTTCGCCCTCCCACCCCCTCCTTCTGCTGAGTGTCTCAGGCCCCACCCCCAGGTATCCGGGTCCCCTTCCCTGTGCCCACCTTCCCGCTCCCCCCAGAAACCCCTCCCTCGGGAATCTGGCCCTCTCCGGTGTCAAGAGGGCAGAGATGTTGGCATGGGGCCTTGGTAGCTGGAGGTGGCCTAAAGGCTCTGCCCCCCAGGGGGTGGGTCGGGGCATGGTTGGGGCTCACAGTGCTGTGGCTATTCTCTGCCCCCCAGGGCCCATAGGGGGAAGATCGGGGGGGGCACTATACTGTGTCTGTTCTCTGCCCCCCAGTGTCACCCATCGGAGGCGTATTGGGGGCATGGCTGGAGGGCACCGGTGTCGACTCCGTAGCGGCAGAGGGGCTGGGCTTGCCCTGGCCCATGTGGGGCTGGGATCTGGGGCCACGGGGGATGGGAGGAATATGGCCTTGGGTCCCTTTCCAGCCCCCCCTCTGGTACTGGTGCCCCCGCTCGGCCCACGCCAGCCTAGGGAAGGGGTTAATCTCCCCAGCCTGGGGTGATGGGGGCCCAGGGGTGTTTGGATCTTAACCCCCCACCCCCCCTCCTTGCCTGGACCCTCAGCTGCCCAGATCTGTGCGTTTGTGGGGGGAAAGGGGGGGCACGGGTAACCCACACCCCGAGACCCCTTGGAGATAAAATGCGTTTACGCCACAGCCTTGGCTGACAGCCAGGTGCCCTCAGCCCCAGAGGCCCGAGGTTCGGTGTTACACATGCCCCCCGCCTCACCCAGTGCTGGGGGTTACGGTGACCCCCTCCCCCCCCCCCCCGGTCCTCCGGTCTCGGGGCAGCTGGGCGTCCTCTGGCCTGGGCTCCGGAGCTCTCTGCCCATATTGGGTCATGGAGTCGCCTGCCCTGCCCGGATCGGATTCCCCCCCCCCACACACTGCCGGCAGCTGTTTATCTCCACATGGAACAAATGGTGCATTCCTGGCCCCCCCGACCCCCCCACGCCCAGCCACAAATGCACAAACAGCTCCGGGAAGGACGCGGTGTCCTCAGAACCCCAGTGGGAAACAGGGGCCACGCCCCCCCTTCCCTCGGGAACCCAAGTGAGACACTTCCCTGCCCTAGGGAGCCCCCCTCACTCCCCCCGAGAGTCTGCCCCCCCTCGTCATCTGGGCTGCTCATCAATCCGGATCGTGCCCCTGCTGCTTGGGGTCCCCAGGCAGACAGCACGGACATGGGGGTGGGGGAGAAGGTGGGTGGCTGCATGGATTGCCCTTGGACACCCCCTAATCCTGGGGCTGCTGATTCAGGGCTGGAGCCCTGAGGTGGGTGCTGAGAACCAGTGCCCCCCTTCCCTCACCCCCTTCACCCCGGGGCTTTTGCACTGATTGGGGATCTCTGGTGCCCCCCCACCTGCCCCCTACACCCAGAATGGGGTGGCACAGAGCCCTCCACTCCCCCCTACTCAGCCCCCCCCGCAGATTTCAGATGCCTTTGTGCCATAGAAACAGTCCCCCACCCCCCCACCCCGCTCTGCTCAGCAGCAAACGACCCTGCGGCCCCCCCCTCACCAAACCAGGGGTGCAGCCCCCTTGCCAGATGAGAGCCTTCCAGCCCTGGGGTGAGAGCGACGCCGAGGGACCAGGGACGGTAAATGACGCAGCAGCCAGCAGCGCGGTACCGATCACGGGACCCCGGGAAGGGGCTGGGGGGCAGGAGAGCTGCGTACCGTAGATGGGGGTTGGACAGCTCCCCCAGGCTGGGGTGTGTGGAGCGGGATTCCAGGAGGTCCGGGCTGAGTCTGGAAGGAGCTTGGGGGCAGCAGATTGTGAAGGGACCTTTGTAGTTGTGGGGGGGGAGGGTCCCCCAGAGTCCTGGGTTTGTTGGAAGCCGTCGCTCGGGCACTCTCTGTTTGCAGCACCTTGTGGAGCCAGCAAGGGGGGGCCGTGCCCCCCCCAAAGGCAGACGCTTTTCCCCCCTTGCCAGGCTGAGCTGGTCGCTTTAGACCCGTGACATCAGCATTGCAGCCCCCCCCACCCCCCCGGTGCCCCCCAAAATCGTGAGATGAGCAAAACAGCCAACAGCGGGTTCTGTGCACTCGGCCTCAGGTCCCGTTTCCCACCTTTTCTCCTCAGCCAGGTGGGCGAGAAGCATCCAGGTTTCTGAGGGGTTTTTTTATGGTCAATGCTTGTTGAGATCGGCTCATAATCACATGACTCTGAGACCTGGGGATTTAAGAGAATGGCCAAATAGCGGGAGAGTTTGCAACAATGTGCTCGAATCCCCTACGGACTCCCGACAGACTGGGTCTCGGGGATTCAGCGCCGACGTGGGGGGTGACTGGGCAGGGCATGTCTACACTATCAACTTCAGCTGGCCAAGGTTCCTGCCTCCCTCCTGGGAGCCTCCCTGCAGCTGGGAGTGGCTCTTTTCCCTCCTCTTCCTCCTCCCCGCCGAGCATGGAGCCTGGCCGGGGAGTGCAGGCAGTTACGGGGGCCACGCGGACCCTCCACCTGCCCATGGTGCAGGGCAGCTGAGAACAACCCCTGACCTGTGTCCCCGGCCCCGGGCTCCCCGCCCGGCCCAGGACAGGTGGAGTTGGAGGGTCCATGCCGGCACCCTACAGCTCCCAGCCTGGCTCCTATCATCGCGGCCCCCTGCCCCCCACGGCCGGAGCCAGGTCAGGGAGAGCTGCGCGGGCAGCTGTGGGGAGTCTGGGTCCCTCCACCTGCCCTAGGCAGGGGTCCCGGGCGTCGGGGACACAGGCAGGGGGCTGCTTTCTCCCCAACCCCACTCCGGCTTGGCTGGGGGCAGGGCCTCTGGGGCGGGGGTCAGGCGGGCCCAGGCCCTTGGGGGAAAGGGGAGGGGTTTGGGGGGGCCTCAGGGTGCCCCCCACTTTTGGAAAGGCTCCAGGACCCTTGCGTGGGACCAAGGCTGTAGTATGCACCCTGATGTAACTGCTTAAGCTCTGCAGCCGAGCGTTCGCCTCCTGCCCGCCGGGAAATGGGTCCTCGAGGCCTGGCTTGCAATCGGAAAGATCTTTGCCCGTCGAGTGGCACCTGGAACCCCCCCGTGAGACGCTGCGGCTACGCCCAGATAAAAGCAGGGCCCGGCTCTCATGGTGGGGGTGTTGGGAACTTTATCCACCTGGAAAGGCTGCAAAATTCACCCCGCCCCCGAGCCACGCCCGCCAACCTTCCCAGCCCGGCAAGGAGGGAAGGCGGCGAACGCTCGCGTGGGATAAGATCCCCGGGGCGCCCGTGCGAGGCCTGGCGGGGGGCGGTGGGTTGTTCCTTCTCTGAGGGCCTCTTCTTCTGCGGCCGCCGGCGGATCTGACTCCTCTTGGCTCCTAGCGATGTGGCGAATGACTCTGTCTCTTCCCCCCCTCTCCGGCTAGGGTCCCCCCGGGGTGTTGGCAGCGGTTCTGGCAGATCTCCCGGCAAAAGCAGGTTTTTGTTCCAGGCATCTTGGAATTCGTCACGTTTCTCGGGCCTCGTAGCATTAATCCGTGATCCGCCTCGATCATCCCTACTCACCCCCGGCGCCGCACCTGCCTGCCTCAGTTTCTCTCTGCACCCCTCACCCCCCCCCCCCATCCCCCCTCCCGGCTGGATACCGTCCCTGGGCTTCGGTGGGGGCGATCTCGGTTGAACTTGTCTTTAAGAGTGGAGCGACTCCAGGGCTAGGTGACTGGTGCGTGCAGAGCTGGGGGAGGGAAAGGGAGGGCTGGTGGGCGGGGGGGGGGCATAGCTGGAGAGAGGGAAGCTGCCTGGGTCAACCCCCTTGCCCAGGGCAGAGCATCGGGTTTGGCTGCAGGGCATCTGACCGTTCATGTGGCGAGGGAAAGGGACGTTTCAAACAATCGTGCGCACACACAGGCCGGCGTGAACATATTGCACACCCCCCATGGGTGTATGCACATTGCACACCCCTGCACGCTGCACGGATGCTGCACACACCCGCGTGGTACGCGGACGCACCGACACTTCACATACAGTCAGGCCGTGCATGCACGCCCCTACTCCCAGGCGTGTGAGCTGAGTGTGCACAACCCACGCTTCACTCCTATGCACGGGGGTGTTCGCACTGCAGATACCCCTGCTGCGTGAGCATTGCACCCCCCAGACCTGCACATGCCCACTGTGTGCACACGTGTTCCCCCCCACGCACCCTCACCTGGTGGGGCTGGTACATGGGCATGTGTGCATCCCCCCCCCACGTGCACGCACACCCGTGCACGCCCACGTGCACACACATCCCCCCCCACGCACGCGTGAACGCAGGGAGAAGGTTAAAGACAAGTTCAACCCCGTCTCTCCAGCCGGGTTAATCAGTTTCACGCCTTCTGACCTGGCGGCTGTGCTCCGGGCGGTGGGCGACACCCTCCCGGCGGGCGGACGGACCCCGGCTGCGGCATCTTGGCCCGTGCATTGGAGGATGTCTGAGATCTGAGGCCTTGGGCTGAGCTGAGCCGTCTGCATGGACAGAGGAGAGAGCGTCCGTCCCTGGGGGCGGGATTCCTTCAGCTCCTAGCGCAGTGAAAAAGCCGGTCCCGGCCCCCTCTCCCCCACTAAACCCCCCTGCTTCTCTTCACTAACTGCCTTGCTTGTGCCGGCGTGTGTGCTCCGGGTACTAACCCAACAGCCCGGGACCTCTGGGTGTGTTCATGCCTGCTCCCCGAAGGCGGGGATCCGAGCTCAGCATCTTGCGCCCAGCAACGGGGCACACCTGGCTCTCGGCGTGGGCCCATGGAGGCTGGGAGCCAGAGGCCCTGAATCTCCCTGGATCCCCTCTCCCCCTCGCCCCGGCTTGTACGCTGACGGGGCCGGAGACCCCCTGCTCCTGGGCCTGGGAATCAGGAGCCAGAGCTGCCGTCTCGGTCCCGGCCGGCGTCGATGCCGGGGGCCCAGGGGCCCGTCTCCCCGGCTGGGGCAGTTCTTCAGGTCCTTGGATCCTGGTTCACACGCCACGCTGCAGGGGATGGAGGGCGTGGGGACGGCACTTGCAGCTCCCCCAGCAGGTTTCAGTGGCTCAGAACCGACTATCTGAAGGAACATGGGCGTGAAACACTGAACCTGCAGTGAAATGGTCAAGGCTGTTCCCCTCACAGCTCCCCAGTGCAGAGGTGCTGCAGGCAAGGGTGGTCAGGGTGGGAGGGGAAAGGGGAATATCAGTTGGGAGAGGTGTAAAAGGGACTCCTGGGGTCCCAGGGTGGATAGCAGGAGATCCTGATGTGGTGGCAAAGGGAGGGAGCGGTCACAAAAATGAAATGCCTGTAAACTGCATGGAAACTTTTTAAAATCCCCCTGATAGAGGCTCCAACTATATGAATCCCCTAAATTTAAAGAAAAAGGTAAGAGGACCCCTCCCCCCAAAACAAACAAACCCTGTGCCCATAGCTAAATAACTGAGGTGTGATTAGACACGAGAGGACGTCTTTCAAAAACCAGAAGTCAAATTCTACTGAGGAAAATAGAAGCATCAACTCTGGCAAGTCAACCGTAAAGGTAAAATTAGGGAGGCCAAAAAAGAATTTGAAGAGCGGCTAACAAGACACAAAACTAGCAGCAAAAAAAATTTTTAAAGGACATCAGCAGCAGGAAGCCTGACAAATAATCAGTGGGGCCACTGGCCGATCGAGGTGCTAAGGCAGCCCTCAAGGACGACAAGGCCGTTGTGGAGAAGCTAAATGAATTCTTTGCATCGGTCTTCACTGCGGAGGATGGGAGGGAGATTCCTACACGTGAGCCATGCTTTTTAGGTGACAGATCTGAGGAACGATCCCAGATTGAGGTGTCAGTAGAGGAGGTTCTGGAACAATTTGATACATTAAACAGCAATAAGTCACCAGGGCCAGATGGGATTCACCCAAGAGTTCAGAAGGAACTCAAATGTGAAATCACAGAACTGATAACTGCGGCAGGTAACCGATCGCTTAAATCAGCCTCTGGACCAGGTGCCTGGCGGAGGACTGATGTATCTCTGATTTTTAAAAAAGACTCCAGAGGCGATTCTGGCAATTACAGGCCGTTAAGCCTGACGTCAGTAGCAAGCTCTAGTAAAGAACAGAATGATCAGACACACAGATGAACATAATTTGTTGGGGAAGAGTCAACGCGTCTTTTGTCAAGAGAAATATAATCCCAACTTCACATCCAAAACGAGGGGATCTAAATTAGCTGCTGCCACTCAAGAAAGAGATCTTGGAGTCATTGGGGAGAGTTCTCTGAAAACACCCACTCCGTGTGCAGCAGCGTCAAAAAGGTGAACAACGTTAGAAACCACATGGAGATGGATAGATAAGAAGACAGAAAAGATCATAATGCCACCATATAAAGCCATGGTCCGCCCGCACCTTGAATACTGCGTGTAGTTCTGGTCGCCTGATCTTGAAAAAGATATATTAGAATGGGAAAAAGTACAGAGAAGGGCCACAAAAATGACGAAGGGTATGGAACAGCTTCCAAACGAGGAGAGACTAAAAAGCCCGGGCCTGTTCAATATAGAAAAGAGACGTTTAAGGAGGGGATACGATAGAGATCTATAAAATCACAAAGGGCATGGAGAAAGGAAGAAGGGAAGTACAAGAACCAAGGGTCACTCAGTGTAATTAATAAGCAGCAGGTTTAAAATAAACCCAAGGAAATATTTCTTCATACAGCGCACAGTCAACCTGTGGAACTCCTCGCCAGGGGATGTTGTGAAGCTCAAAAGTAGAACTGGGTTAAACAAAAGGAGATAAATTCATGGGGGATAGATCCATCAATGGCTATGAGCCAAGATGGTCAGGGATGCAACCCCATGCTCTGGGTATCCCTAAACCGCTGTTTGCCAGAAGCTGGGAATGGGCGACAGGGGATGGATCACTTGATGATTCCCTGTTCTGTTCATTCCCTCTGGGGCACCTGGCACTGGCCACTGTCGATAGACGGGACACTGGGCTAGATGGACCTTTGGTCTGACCCAGTCTGGCCGTTCTGATGGGATCCCATTGTGGGGGTTAACGGGGAATTCCAGGGGAGGGGGGATATCAGGGAATCCTGGGGTGTGTGTGCATGTGTAATGGGATCCTGGGGCTCCAGTGGGGGTTAGCCGGGGATCCCAGCGTCTCTTTGCCCCAGCTCTGTCCGGTTTATCTCTTGGGGTTCCCTCCAGCCAGCTGAGGAGAGTCCCGCAGCCGCTCTCAGCCCAGATGGCCAGGAGGCGGAGAGCGAAGACGGCAAATCCCAGCCCAAGCGGCTGCATGTCTCCAACATCCCCTTCCGCTTCCGTGACCCCGACCTGCGGCAGATGTTTGGGGTGAGTTCCACGTGGGGGTGTAGAGCTCATGGTCCGGGGGTTGAGAGATGGGGTGTGTGTGTGAGCGAGCCCCGTGGTGATGAGGGGACAAGGTACCACCTGTGGCCCAGATGGCCTCGGGGGGGGGAGGGGGGGTTTGTAGCACCCATGGTCCGTGGGTGTGTGTGACACCCAGGGCCCTTCTAGGGCCCCACAGTTGGTCAGGGCTCCACTGGGTTCTGGAGGGGTCGGTCACTGATTCCTGTCTTGTCCTCTCCGCCCGCCCGCCCCCCTTTTCAAGCAATTCGGGAAGATCCTAGACGTGGAAATCATCTTCAATGAACGTGGTTCTAAGGTGCGGAGGTGCCGGTGTGGGCGGGGGACGGGGGGGGCGGGAGGGGGAGGTCCCAGCAGGGGCTGGTGGTGGCGGGGGACGTTCCTGGCCTTGCTGAAAGGGTGGGGGGGCAGCCGCTGGATTGTCCGGAAGCGGAGCCCACCCAGTGGGCAGCGCCCGCCCGCCGTGGCTCAGGGGCACGGTTGGGTTTCTGCAGCCAAGGCTTTGCCCCGGGCTGGCCGCGGCGCTGACCCCCGTGCGGGAGGGCCCAGAAGGGCGCGAACCGGGACGTGGGGCAGGGAGGGACGCGGCGTGTGTGTGTGTCACTGGGCGGAGGAGGAGCTGTGTGGGGTGGGAACCCCTCGAGCCCGAGGGGGACAAAAGAGGGGGACGTGGCAGGGTTTAAAAGCCCCCAGCGGGGCCTGGCCAGGGCAGCCCCATGACCCCTTGTGTCGTCCCCCCCCCGTAGTTTCCCCCCTCCCCAGCCAGCCGCGGGCTCATCCTTCCC
This sequence comes from Eretmochelys imbricata, assembly GCF_965152235.1. Classification (NCBI taxonomy): domain Eukaryota; kingdom Metazoa; phylum Chordata; order Testudines; family Cheloniidae; genus Eretmochelys; species Eretmochelys imbricata. Next base: position 15,611,029 of record NC_135594.1, read on the forward strand.
CGGCCTCTCCCCGCCCTGCAGGGTTTCGGCTTTGTGACCTTCGACAGCAGCCAGGACGCCGACCAGGCGCGAGAGAAGCTGAACAGCACCGTTGTGGAGGGCAGGAAAATTGAGGTCAGTGCCCCGTGGCGCGTTGGGGGGGGAACCCAGGTGGTTTCACTCGGGGGGGGGTAGCTTTGCTCTGTGCCCGGCTGGTGTGGGGGGGGGATGTGTGTGGGGAGCTGGCACAGGGAGTTTGCTCGGGGGCCTGCAGTACGGGCGGGACCCCCTGCACGCAGGGCAGGGGTGGGGTCCGGTGTCTTGGCTCTGAGCCCCGGGGCGGTGTGTGGGGGGGGCAGGCTGTGCCGTGACCCCAGACTCGCTCACCTCTCCCTCCCTCCCCCCGGCAGGTGAACAACGCCACGGCCCGTGTGGTCACCAAGAAGCCTCCGGCAGCGCCTGCGGTGAACGGTACAAGGGGGCGGGGGCGGGAGGTGAGGTGTGGCTCCCCCTCCCCCACCCCCGGCAGGGCCCCCCCCGCCCCCCAGCCTGGCTCAGCCACGCTGCAGGCCCCTCCTGCTGCTGGCCCCCGTCCGACGGCAGCCCCTGTCTCTGACGTGCCCCAGGCAGGGTCTGTGGGGAGAGGCCGGTGCCCTGGGCCGACCTGGGGGGGGTGTGGGGGGGGAGGGGCAGGGAGGGAAGGGGGGCTGGGGCCCCTCCGTCCGCTCTGATGCTCCCCCTTCTCTCTGTCTCCCTCTGCGGCTAGGTTGGAAGATCAACCCCTTGGTTGGCGCTGTCTATGCCCCCGACCTCTACACAGGTGGGACTTCTCCTCTCTCCCTCCTGCCCTTGTGTCTCCCCAGCCTGCCCCCCCCCGGCCACATCTCCATCCTCCTGGCCCGTCCTGCCCCACGAGGATTTTCTCTGGTCCTGCCCCCACTACGTCCCCTGTCACCTGCTTCGCCGTGATGCCCCCCATCACGGGCGGCGGGTGACCCCCCCCCCTTTCAGGGAGGCTAGCCCCTCCCCTTTCAGCCTGAGGCCCTGCCCCTACATCTCCCCCCCCGCCCCCGGCCGGAGCCCTGAGCCCCCTCCACCCCCCACCATGGCCGGTGGCTGGCCCGAGCCCCCACCAATTTTGCGGGAGGGGGGAGCGAGGGCTGCAGCTCAGGGCAGAGCGTGGGGGGTGGGGCCCCACCCCTCCCCTGGCCGATTATACCCACTGCCCATGCCTGCCCCTCCCTGTCCCTTTCCCATCCCCCAGTCGCCCCCTATATCCCCCCCGCCCCCACTCACACCCTGCGGTGCTGACCATCTGCTCTGTCCCCAGTGGCCACCATCCCCTACCCGATGGTGGCCCCGGCAGCACTGGCCTATCGTGGGGGCCTGCGGGGCCGTGGTCGAGCCATTTACAGCCCTCTCCGGGCAGCTCCCGCCCCGTCGCCCGTCCCTGCCTACGGGAGGTGAGCCAGCGGGGCCGTGGGGGGTGCCGGCGGGAATGGATGTTTGGGGGGGGCGTGGGGCGTGATCCTGGTGGTCGGGAGGGCGGAGGGGGCATAGGAATAAAATTTTGGAGGGGAACTTTCTGTGCCCCCCGCGGCCGGAGGAGCTGGAGCTGGGGCGGGGACGTAGGGGAGGGCGGAGTCAGTGCTGGTGGGGGGCTTACGGCCGGAGCTGACGCATCTCCTTTCCCCACAGTGTGGTGTACCCGGATGGGCTGTACGGCACCGACGTCTATGTAAGTCCCTGGCGCGCTGGTGGGCGTGTTGTGTGTGTGTGTGTGTGGGGGGGGGGTTTATACCCGGACTGTACCAGTGCGGGGCACGTCTCCCCCCCTCCCTCCCCCCCAGGTCCCCTGTCTCTCTGGGCTGCTGCGGGGTCATCCCGGGCTCCTGAATCCCTGCCCCACACTCCGGGAGGGGTGTGTGTGTGGGGGTGGGGGTGGGGGGGTTATACCCGGACTGTACCAGTGCAGGGCACGTCTCCCCCCCTCCCTCCCCCACGGGTCCCCTGTCTCTCTGGGCTGCTGCGGGGTCATCCCGGGCTCCTGAATCCCTGCCCCACACTCCGGGAGGGGTGTGTGTGTGTGTGTGGGGGGGTGGGGGGATTATACCCGGACTGTACCAGTGCGGGGCACGTCTCCCCCCCTCCCTCCCCCCAGGTCCCCTGTCTCTCTGGGCTGCTGTGGGGTCATCCCGGGCTCCTGAATCCCTGCCCCGCACTCCGGGAGGGGTGTGTGTGTGTGTGTGGGGCGGGGGCAGCTCAGATTGTGCCAGCGTATGGGGCTGGGGTTTGGGAATCCGCAGTGGCCAGGGCTCCGTCTGTCTCAACCTCAGAGGGAGGAAAAGGGGAGGGGTTACAGCCTGAGACTGGACCCTCCCCCCCCCCGCACACACCCCCTTAGTGCCCTCAGTGCCCCTTTCCTCCCTGGGGTGCGCACGGAGACTCCTGCTCCCCGGGAATGAGCTGGCGGACGGAGCCCTGGTCCTTCGTTGTGGAACAGGAGCGATTAGGGAAGCTGCCCCCCGCCCCTGCCGTGCTCTGCCCTTGGAGGCTGTCACGGGTGGGGGTGCAGGACCCAGGGGCTCAGGACCCAGGGCTCACCCCCCTTCCCGGCTGTTTCAGGGCTATGCAGCGTACCGGGTGGCACAGCCCCCCGGGGCGGCCGCAGCCGCAGCGGCGTACACCGACGGGTAAGTGTCGGGGCGAGGGGAGTACCAGCCAAGGGCGCCGTAGAAGCGGGGGCCCCCCCGCGCCCCCCGAGGCCAGCGCGCCCCCTCCCCGTCCCCCGTCCGGCAGTGCGCCGGCTGCCCTCTCTTCTGGCGCCCGCAGCAGCCCCTGGTGGGCGAAAGGTGTAACTGCAGCGCCTCCCCCGGGAGAATCAATTGTTCTGCAGGGGGAGAAAGTAATCGGGAGGGGACATGAATGCTGCCCTTATGTTCCTTTTTTTAAAAGTGCGGGGCCCGTTTTTTGGAGTGGGAGGGGCAGATTCCCCGCCGGTTCTGGCACTGGTGCGACCAGCTCCTCCTCGCGTAGCTGGCTGTGTGGGCGTGGGCACCCGCGCGTGCTCACTCCCGAACACCGGCCTCTGCTCGGTTCCCCCAGGTACGGCCGGGTCTACACCGCGGCGGATCCTTACCACCACGCCGTCGCTCCAGCCTACGGCGTCGGAGCCATGGTGAGCAGCAGCCGGCGGGACTCCCCGGCCCGCGTCGGGACTGCCCCCCAGCCCCATTCCTCTCCCTGTCTCACCCCACGTCAGGCTGGCACGTTCCGGCGCCCTCGCCCCCTCCCTGCCTCACGGGTGGCCCTGCTCCTCCCTGGCAGAGGGTCTCCCTGAACACGGCCCCCAGCCGACAGACTGGTCCTATCCAGGAAGGGGGCTCTGCTCGCGGGCTGAGGCGGTTGCCTGGACAGATCCGCTCATGCCCTTAAGCCCAGCCTGGCAGCCTCCCCCACCCTGTCCAGAACACCAGTCCCATCTGGGAGACCGCTCCCCCCAGACCCTGCCAGGCAGCCCGCCCCCAGACACGCACTCCGCCCTGCCTGTGCTCCCTCCCTCTCTCACCCCACCCATGCCCGCTTTGTGCCCCCTTATGCCCCACCCCACCGAACAGCTGATGCTAATGGACCCTTCTCTGCCCCGGCAGGCCAGCCTGTACCGCGGAGGGTACAACCGCTTCACGCCGTACTGAGGAACCAGGGGCTGCGAAGGCCGGCGGCCGTGACGGGAAGGGGCCTGGGCAGTGGGCTCTGAGATCTCGGTGTGGATAGGGACAGGCCGGGGGGGGCACTTTACATCAAGTCCCCTGCTCCCAACACAGAGTGTCCCGGACGGGTCGGGACACCCAGTCCAGCCCTAGCACCCCAGACCCGTTACGCAGAATCCCCCTGTGGAACTCACCTGGCCCCAGCATCTGTTACCCAGATCCTGCCTGGCCCCGGTCCCCTGGCCATAGAGACAATGGGGTTGGTACATGCAGAGAGGGGAACACCGCTGCCCACCAGGGAGTGGAGATGAGGGTGAATTTGGCCAGTGTTTAATATCTGACGCCTGCATCACACCCGGGGCCGTAAGGGGGTTACCGAGTGGGGCTCGGTCTTTTTGATCAGTGGTCCTCAACCCTCCCTGCTGACCGTACCCCGTTCAGGTGTCCGATTTGTCTTGCCTACCCCCGTGTTTCACCCCTCTTAAAAACGACGTCAACCTGCTGAATGTGCTCGCCCCAGGGTTTACACTCAGCTGCTGCTCTGGTCAATATTTCCAACCCCTCTGGGGTTTTTAGAGCATGTTGGGGCATGGGAGGGACATACTCTCTGAGACTTTTAGCCCTGGCTTGCACACGTGAGTAAATGTCTAATACAGTGTGAATCCCCGCGGTACGTTACCGTAGAATACAGTCTAGAGAGCAGCATAAGCCAGGCCTCGTCTGTATGAAATGTTAACGACTTGGCTGGTGCTTTTTATGTCACCTGCTGTAAAACTGGACAACTAGCTAGCTGAGTGGACGTACCCCCCAGAAGACCTCAGCATCCCCCCCCCCGGTTGAGAACCACTGCCGTAGAGGCGGGTGAAAAAAGAAAAGCCAGGGAAATTCTAAACCTGGGGCTCAGAGGCTCCTGGACTTTAAGGTCAGAAGGGACCGTGGTGATCGTCTAGTCTGACCTCCTGCACAACGCAGGCCGCAGAATCTCACCCGCCCACTCCTGTAACAAACCCCTGACCTGTGTCAGAGCTACTGAAGTCCTCAAATCGTGGTTTAAAGACTTCAAGGTGCAGAGAATCCGCCAGCAAGTGACCCGTGCCCCACACTGCAGAGGAAGGCGAAAAAACCCCAGGGCCTCTGCCCATCTGCCCTGGAGGAAAATTCCTTCCCCACCCCAAATATGACGATCAGCTAAACCCTGAGCATAGGGGCAAGACTCACCAGGAAGGAATTCTCTGTAGTAACTCAGATCCCACCCCATCTAACATCCCATCACAGGCCATCAGGGCCCAGGATCGTGGCCAGAGGCCTCAGCTAAGCAGGGAAGATGGGACTGAATCTCCAGCATCTGGCCCCTGGGACCTGATGTTGACTGAATTCCTTTTCCAGCTAGTGCCCAGCTCTCCCCGCTGTTCACCCCCTACCCCGTCTCTCTCCATTTCTCTGCAGCCTTCTCCCCACCCGCATTGCTCCTGTCTCCCGCATGCATCCTGCGCTCTTTCGGCTCCGCACTGGTGCTGGGGGGGGGGTCTTTTGTGCTCAGCAAAGAACTAGGTAGGGGGGCCTGTCTGATGTGGTGTCCCTGGCTGGGGGTCGCATTGACAGCAGGTTGAGTGGTGAGGTGTTTGAACCGTGGCGGATTTCAGGGTCTTCTCCCAGCCTCGCGCCCCAGCTCAGTCTCTCAGGGAAAGCTCGTGACTGCCAAAGTCTTTCTCCTTTCCCCGTTTTCTCGTGTTGTAATAAAGCTCTGATCTCAGTTCTTCTCTCTGTCCTTTCACACTCTGTCTCTCTCGAGCTGTGTTTCTGTCTCTCGCCTCTCCCTGCTCTGTCCCTTCCTCCCGCGGCTGGTTCCTGGCGGGAGTCCCGGCCCCTCGGCACAGGGCATTACAGCGAGGTCAACCCCCTAGCGGCTTCACCCAGGCCTGTCTTGGTGTCTGCAGGCGGGCGCAGCCCCCACTGCCCTGTGCCACCTGGGAGCAGGACCCAGCTCGTGGCAGGATGGGGCGGGTGAGATGTCGGGCCCCCGCCCCACAAGCTGTCCCAGTCGTATGGAGCAGGAAAGCCACACGGTCAACCAGGATAGACCTGTCCTCAGTGTAGGGCTCCTGGCTGCATCGCTCCCCGTCAGTGCCCCATCCCGGCTGGGTTTGCCCCCCAGCCCCATGGCCCTCAGGTGCCCGCCACCGTGAGGTTGCCTCTGTGGGCCCAGAGGCTCAGACCCTGGGGAAGTGAGAGCATGGAGGGCTTTACTCCCTTCTGCCCCCGTGGGGTCACTGACAGCAGTCCCGTCCCCCCACCCTGCATTCAGAGTGTGGCCTTTCTCATCCTGCCCCCCCAGCACTTCCTGCTTTGTGGGTTGTTTCACAGTGGGCCAGGCCTGCTGGGGGGGCTATATGTGTGTGTGTGTGTGTGTGACAAACCCTAGGGCAAAGGCAAGGGAGGGGGGGGCAATGCAGGGACCCCTCTGTCTGCGCCAACGTGGCTCGGGATCTTTCTCCCCTTTGCTCGCCCGGCTGCTTACGCTAGCTCTCCCTCGCTTTAGCTCCAGCCCGCTCGCCCCCCCTTGCTCGCCTGCGATGGTGCGTGTCTTTCGCTCGCCCAGCGGCAGGCGTTCGCTCCTTCGCTGACTGAGCCCTGCTCTCTCCGGGCGTCTCCTCCCAGCGCTGGCCATGCACTCACCCTCCGGCACGTGCCTCTCCGCTCCAGTCCCTCTCCCGTGCCTGCTCGCCCGCACGCTTGCCCCGACGCACCCTTTTTGCTCGTCCAGCCCGTCTCCTGCTCTCTGTGCCCTCACCCATCCCCGCCTTTGCTCACCCTGCCGGTCTGGCTCGTTTCTGGCCACACAGCGCTGGCTACATCGGCACTTAAATCAGCCTGTTAGATCACTCGGGGTGATGTAGCCCGGCCTTGGTCTTGCTCGCTCTCCCCTTCGCTTGCCAGGCTGCTCAGATGCGCTCACTCGTTTGCTCGTCCTGCCACGTTCTCTCTCTTGCCCCTGCTCCACTTCTACTGACCCCTGGCCTCACGCCTTTGCCGGCCTGGCGTTTCGCTCTCTGTCTTCGGTGCTGCTGTTTGCTTGCCCGGCAGCCCGTTCTCGTTCGCTCTCGCATGCTGGCCCCTTTGCGCACCCAGCGATGCACTCACTTGCTCGCCTCTGCTTGCTGCGCTCTCTTCCCCTGCTTGCCGCTCGCTCTGCTCCGCTCGCTCTTTACTTGCCTCGCCGTTGGCTGGCTCTTTCTCTGTCTCTGCTCCGGTTTGCTCCCCCCGCTGCTCTGTCTTTCTCTCTTGCTCTACTGTTGCGCCCTATCTCGCTGGCCCCTTTGCTTACCTGCCCCCTGCATGCTCGCTCGCTCGGTTTCTCCTGTTGTGCTCTTCCTCTTTTGCTCGCTTGCTCTTGCTCGGCCCTTTTGCTCGTCCCGCCTTGCTGTGCTCGCTTTCTCTCTCTCTGTCTCGCTCCTGGCTCCCTTTGAAAGTGGGAGGGTTGTTCCCCCTGGCTTCTTCACAAAAACATAAGCGCAGAATTCACGTCCCCCGCGGACTTTCCTTTCCCTGCCCCGTAGAATAATCCATTCTGCCGGGGAGGCGCTGCAGGGCACCTTTCGCTCACCAGGGGCTGGAGCAGCAGCTGCGGCGAGGGAGGGGGCACATTGGCCTTGTCGTGCCTCCCCGGCAGAATCGATTATTCTACGGGGCGGGGAAAAGAAAATCTGCGGGGGACATGAATTCTGTGCTGCTGTTTCTTTTCTCTCTCCTCGTCAGGCCCCCTGTCTTTCGCTTGCTTGCGCCTCTTTGCACTCTGTCTTGCTCGCTTCGTCTCACCCCTTTTGCCCAGCGGACAGAGTCAGGGCCCATTTTCAGGAGCTGCGCGAAGCCGACGGCGGGAGAGAGCTCTTAATTAATCCGCCCCCGACGAGCGGTGGTAGCTGGGTCAGTGGGAGAAGCTTGGGGAGGTCCACACCGGCGCTTGGGTCGGTGTAACTTACGGCATTCGGGGTGTGGGTGTGTGGCTTTTCCGCATCCCTGAGCGACTTGTTACACCCACCTAAGCTGGAGTCTAGACAGCCGCATTGGGTCCCCCAGCTGGCTGGTCAGGGGCGTTCTGGGTAAGGGCTGTTATTTGGGGAGAGGGGGGCTGGTCCAGGGGTGTGGTATTAGTATTTAGGGACTGGGGCTGCTTATTTCACCTCCTCCCTTGTTCCCTGATTTTCTACATTCAGCAGCTTGTTCTAGGAGCGTCTCTGCATCTCATCTTCCTGCTTGGCAGCTCTTTTTCTCCCTCCCTCGCTCTCGGTCCCTGATACATCACCCTGCTCCATGACTGTTCCCCATGTCAACCCTGTCTCTAGTGTGTGTGTGTGGGTGGGAGGGGGCGGGGGGCGGTTTGCAAGCCTGTTCCCTTCTGCAGTAGTCGCATCAGGAGCCCTGGGCTGCCAGCTGCGACCAGATTTTTAGCACCGTGTACATTAGAGAGGGCTTGTGCAAAGCTGGGGGACAGTGGGCTTTAAATGTGGGTGGCAGCCGGTGTCCCAGTGCAGCCGGCAGGTTGCCTAAGGGGTCTGGTGGTAGCAGAGGATTCGCCCGATAGTGCTGCAGGGGGGTTGTATGAAGACAGGGCCAGGCTCGGCCCTAGAGGCAGGGGCAAACCTGAGTCTGTGAACTGGTCCCATTCTTCCAAAAGGACAGTTCCTCACGCAGGCGTTGCCGCTGATCAAACTCCCACGGTTCCTTTCTGGCTGCTTCAACATGCTGCCAATGACAAAAACAATGCATTTCAGACAGTGCTTTGTTTTTCCCCCCTCTGTGTCTTTGCAACCCCCCCCGCCCCAGCCAGCTGCCTGTAGGTACTTGTGGAAAATGACCCTCTGCTGGGGTCTTGAGTATTTGATAGAAATTCGTATTGTACTGTATTGAAAGGCACAGTGATGGGCAGGTGCTCTGTTAAACACTCCTTGATGTCTGGTGACATGATTTGGTCCCAAGGAGGGAACCTGTTTCTGGCTCCCGATTTCTCCTCATGCTGCACTTGGTTTTTCATCCCTCCCGTGCGCCCCCCCCAATAAAGTTTTCTGTTTCACTGGGAAGTGATGGGTCATGTTTTTAATCAGGCCAGGCCAGCTTCAAGTTTAATGTGGATTTGAATCATGAACACGCTAACAACCCTACAGGTCAACGGGCACTTTTGATGCTGTCATGTATCAGCCATTGGCAGCCCCCTCCCGTGCAGCCCCAGGACTCACCTAGGCAGGCCTTAGGAGTTCTGGGCTCCTGGCCCCCGAGTTCTACTGAGAATTTGGGTGCCCAGTTTTAGGGACAGAGGCAACAAGGGGGTGCCAGAATGGTGCTTATTCTGTGCAAACCTCACCCTTGGGAGCCTGTACTGCCAGGGGCTTACCAGGGGACCCAGCCCTTCTCCACTGTGCTATGCTTCCAAGTGTCTCAGACTCCCCTCCATTGCACCAGGCCATTCAGCCACCTTCCTGGGCCCGCAGGGACACGGGAGCTCCCCCCAGTGCCTGGTGGAGGAACCAGGGGAGCGAGGGGGTGGAGCAGAGCATGGCAGCCACCCCCAGCAGCTCAGGTGGGAGTTTGGGAAGCCAAGGGATCTCTGGGTGCAGCCAAAGCTCCTGGGTGCTGAAGCAAAACAGCACCTCACCAGCTGCTTTAAGAAGTTTCATAGCAGCACAAATGTAACCAGAGGCAGAGTCTGAATTTCCTGGGTCTGGCCGGAACTGACCCACGGAGTGTGCAGGAAGCTAGGTGCAGCTGCAGGATCAGTGGCTGGACCAGGTCCCAGAGGGGACAGATTCCAGCTGCAGGGATGTGCCAACAGGGTAGCATATCCCAGTCAGTAGAATGTGGATCTCTGGGTAACATACGGGACTAATGTTTTGCAGGGGCAGAGTGAACTACTGTAGAGAACTGTGAATGGTAAATGATAACAGGTGCAAAAGCACACCGCAAGAGACTGCTAGCAAAGTAGCAATGAAGCATTAATTGTGCAGTGGGTTTGTAGCATTTAAGAGACCAGTTTAGCCAGAAGCAGTTCAATCAAAACAGCGTGTAATCCTGCAAAGCCAGCCAAACCTGTAATTTACACACAAACCCCACAACCCTCCCCCTGCCCAGTCTGAGCAAACCCAGCTCTTTCCGTGCACCGGTGGGTGGCCCTTAAAAGGGCCTTAGAAAATGAGTTTTTGCGGTTAAGAGCCGACTCAGCCTCCGAAGCCGTACAGGGTGCGCCCCTGGCGTTTCAGGGCGTACACCACATCCATGGCGGTCACCGTCTTCCGCTTGGCGTGCTCCGTATAAGTCACCGCGTCGCGGATCACGTTCTCCAAGAAAACCTTCAGCACCCCGCGGGTCTCCTCGTAGATCAGCCCCGAGATGCGCTTCACCCCGCCGCGCCGAGCCAAGCGGCGGATCGCAGGCTTCGTAATGCCCTGGATGTTATCCCGCAGCACTTTGCGATGTCTCTTAGCACCGCCTTTCCCCAGCCCCTTGCCGCCCTTTCCGCGCCCAGACATCTCGCAAACACAGAGCTAATAACCCCACCGCTATACAAAACAGTTAGCGGCCTGCAGGGGTTTATATAGCACAGAGTCCGACCTGAGTGAGAACCGCAGTCACCCCTCGTGTCTCCCTCCCCTCGCCCTGACAGAAGGACGCTTCCGGCTCTCACCAATGAGAGACGGCGGCCTTCGCCTCTCAGCCAATCAGAACACCGCGGGTAATTTTAAATTCAAAAAGGGGAGTTTGGCGCTCGAGTGTGGCACAGCGAGAAGCGGCAAACACGGTTGGGAGGCAAAGCCCCTTCAAGCCCCCCCCCCCCCCCAAAAAAAGCTGTAGGGGACGGAGAGGTTTATTTCTCACTGCCCAGCACCCAAAGCCGGTGAGCCACCATCCCTGCACCCCCCGCACGTCAGTAGCTGTGGAGACCCCCCGCTTTTGAATATTTACCCATTGCACACGTGGAAATAAAAACCAATTTAATTTCCTTCCCCGGAGAGGCTCGTGCAGGTCAGCTCCCCGGGGCCCCAGCTCACAGTTGGACTAAACAGTGCACAAATCGCTCCCCGATTTCTCTCCCTCGCCCTTTTTTCTCCGTGCGCCTCCCGAGGAGGGCGGTGATCGATTTCCTGCTTTCAAACGCTTTGTTATTGGTGCATTAGAAACAGGGTATTTTACTGGTGCTTTGTCCCTCGTCCTGGGGCGACTCCAGACTCGGGGGTTTTGCGGGAATCAAAGGGGGAAATTCAGGCTCCCGCCTTGAGAGGTTTTTACACAGTGTTGCCAGCTCTCATGAGTCTTTTGTCATGAGTCTGGTTATTATTTTCAGAGTAACAGCCGTGTTAGTTTGTATTTGCAAAAAGAAAAGGACTTGTGGCACCTTAGAGACTAACCAATTTATTTGAGCTACAGCTCACTTCATCGGATACATACTGTGGAAAGTGTAGAAGCTCATGCTCAAATAAATTGGTTAGTCTCTAAAGTGCCAAAAGTCCTCCTTTTCTTTTTTGGTTATTATTGTTTTCCTTAAAGCCCCCCCCAAGTTCCTGGCAGCCCAGCCCAGCCGTCAAGGGGACAATGGGATGATTTCAGCCTTCATTCTTAAAGAAAAAATAAGTTTGTAGCTTTTGTGGAGGAATATAAGAAGGGCCAGACTGGCTCAGACCAAATGTCCTTCTAGCCTAGTGTCCTGTCTTCCGACGTGGCCAATAGCAGGTACCCCAGAGGGAATGAACAGAACAGGGAATCACCAAGTGATCCATCCCCTGCCGCCCGTTCCCAGCTTCTGGCAAACAGAGGCTCGGGCCCCCATCCCTGCCCCTCCTGGCTAATAGCCATTGACTACCCTAGGAAGCCTCAAAATGTGACGCCCCCCCCCGCACCCGCAAGGCTCAAAAAGCTGAAGACAAACAAACATTCTCTTATTTTTACATGATTTTAAAGCCCATCCCGTGCTCTGAGGTGACTCCGGCTTTTTGAACAGTTGGGGCTGGTCAGACTGAGGTCACAAAGATTGGCCTTCTCTCCGATATTTCTCTCTGTTGGGGTGAGCGGCTTCCTTGGGGCGGACAGGGTTGAAGTTCCCTACGCGGACCGGAGCTGCCACATAGTCGCAAACGGGAGATTTCCCTCCCTCCCCCGGTCCAGTTTTGGCGCCGTTTTTGTACGAAAGGCAAACCAGCTGCTCCCCTTCCAGGCTCCGGGTTCCCCGAGCCCTTAAAGCCGGCTTTAGAAAGGCAGATTTAATGGAGATTAACAACTATCTGGGAAATAAACCATCTGAGGAGACAGGAAAATGAACAGCCCTTCCCCGTTAGGGGAAGCAGAGAGAAGTTGGTTTAGGATAGAATTCATTCAGCCTACCCCGGAAAGTCTAGTATTAAAACGAAAAAACGGGTTTATTTGGTCTATGAACGACCATCCATAGAACATACTGGGTTTCAGGCATGAAAGGAATAAAGATAGGAGCTCTTCCACAGCTGTGTGAAATGTGAAGACTTCTCCCTCTGTGTCCTTTCCGTGCTCATTCACCCTCGCTTGCTTAGCAAGAAACGTGTGTCGGCCAGGATTGAGGGTTTTGCAGTTCCTGTTCAGAGTTTGCTTGTACTACAAGCTACATGTATTTAACCAATGTATATTCTAAGTAGCTAAGAAAAAAATACTTTGTATATTCACAGCATTAAAAGGCCCTTATTAGCTAGGTTTACCCCGGATCCGATTACACGATGTGCTTTACTAGGTGTTAAGCTCAAGAAAAATAATTAACATCTACCTTACATAGTCAAGGCGTGTTTTAAGGGATTGTGCGTTTAGCTATTTTCTAGTAATGAAACAGCGATTGAAGCTCTCATTGAGAAAGTGGGTGGCTCTTAAAAGAGCCTTTGGGTTTTAGGTGTCACAGACTTCCCAGAGGGAGCATAGCCTCTGCTTACTTGGAGCTGGTGTACTTGGTCACAGCCTTGGTGCCCTCAGACACGGCGTGTTTAGCCAGCTCCCCGGGCAGCAGCAGGCGTACGGCGGTCTGGATCTCCCGGGAGGTGATGGTGGAGCGCTTGTTATAATGCGCCAGGCGGGACGCCTCCCCAGCAATGCGCTCGAAGATGTCGTTGACGAAGGAATTCATGATGCCCATGGCCTTAGAGGAGATGCCGGTATCAGGGTGAACCTGCTTCAGCACCTTGTAGACATAGATGGAGTAACTCTCCTTCCTGGTCTTGCGGCGCTTCTTGTCCCCCTTTTTCTGGGTCTTGGTCACCGCTTTCTTGGAGCCCTTCTTGGGCGCGGGAGCGGACTTCGCTGGTTCAGGCATCCTGAGGACTGTAAGAAACGTACAAAACACAATACTACACGCAGCCCCCGCGGCCCTTTCTTTATAGCGCCCCTATGTAAATAAGGTAGCCTAATTTTTGCTTTCCTATTGGCTGATAGGAAGTAAGACGTCAACCCTGCGGCATACCCAGCCGCAAAGAACGCAGACTCTAATCCTTGCACTTCTTATTGGATAGCCACAGCATCTTCTCTTCCCATTGGCTAGGTGGAGAAGTCGCTTTTTCATTGGGTGATACAGGCAGAGCCAATCAGAGGTCGCGCGGCTCATCTGCCCGAGGCTATAAAAGGCAGGGCCCGCATAATTTCAAGGGTTCGATGGCAAAGTTGTTTTAGTAACGGTCAGTGGTTTAGTACCGTGTCGTGATGTCTGGCCGTGGAAAGCAGGGGGGCAAAGCTCGGGCGAAGGCCAAGTCGCGCTCTTCTCGTGCGGGGCTGCAGTTTCCTGTAGGCCGTGTGCACCGGCTGCTGCGTAAGGGGAACTATGCGGAGCGAGTGGGTGCCGGCGCCCCCGTTTACATGGCTGCGGTGCTGGAGTATCTGACTGCTGAAATTTTGGAGCTGGCTGGCAACGCGGCCCGGGACAACAAGAAAACCCGCATTATCCCCCGCCACTTGCAGCTGGCTATCCGCAACGACGAGGAGCTGAACAAGCTGTTGGGCAAAGTCACCATCGCCCAGGGTGGGGTCCTGCCCAACATCCAGGCGGTGCTGCTGCCCAAGAAAACCGAGAGCCATAAAGCAAAGGGCAAGTGAGAAGGCTGTTAGTATTCGAATTAACTGAACCCAAAGGCTCTTTTAAGAGCCACCCACGAGTTCAAAAAGAGCTGATAATCTTGGAAAATGATACGGGAGATGGAAAAAACATAAGAAGTGTAAGTATTAGTCTGTGAGCAGGCATGCAACGGATTGCAGGTAGTTTGCTATGTTTCTGGAGTGTTACCAGAGAGCTGAGGTTTGGTGTCAAACTTTTTTTTTCTATTAAAAGACCAATCTCATTTCTAAGGGGTTTGGAGTGGAATGCATTAAGACCCATGTATCAGCTAAAATGGAGAATGGTCTGTACTTGATTTTTGCAGTGAAGTTACTGCCTTATTTTTTCCTCTTTATGTCATAGATATTTAAGGAAAAATAAGAATAAAGTGGTTTGGATGAAATTATGGTTCTGTTCTGTATTTTGGGATGTGAGTGCAGATGCAAGGATTAATCCCTGTTTCTGCTTTTGTGCAAGTGCATCTTTCACAGACTCTGTTCTGGCTCAGAGCAGGATGGAGATGAATAACAGCTCTACGCTGAGGGGGAGAGGGAGGATGTTGATTTGCAAAATCTACCCGGGTTTTCCTGCTTTCATACAGCAGCCACAAAGTAAATGGTTCAGTTTATAATTTTATTCACGAACTGAGACCATGCTACAATGCCCATATGTGAAATAAATTGGGTGTGTCTCATTGCAATGAGTCTCTCCAGATTAAAATCTAAACCTGGAAATTGACATCAAGAATGACTATATTGCTTCAAACTAATGGTCTGTCTAGCCCAGTATCCCGTCTTCCAATAGTAGCTGGTGACTAGCTTTTCCAAGGGAATCAACAGAACATGCAATTGATCCATCCCTTATCCACTCCCAGTCTTGGGTAGTCAGAGGGTTAGGGATACTCAGGGTTGCATCCCTGACCCTCTTGGCCAATAGCCATTGGACGGACTTATCCTCCATGAATTTATCTAATTTTCTGAGCCCTGTTCTAGTTTTGGCCTTCACAACATCTCATGGCAATGAGTTCCATAGGTTGTGTGGAGTGAAATATTTCCTTTATATGACGTATGTTTGTTTATATGGAGAAAACATAGAGGAGGGGAAGAGCCCCTCTCTTCTCGGTCACACTGAAATGCTTTATAGAAATGTTGCACCATAATGAAGTACACCCCAGCCGCAGCATGGGGTTTGGGGAGCATGCCCCCTTTCCACTGTTCCCTTTTCCCCTATATCAGCCTTCCAATCTCCCTTCTTTGGTACAAGTTGTGTGTGTCCCCATTCCTCCTTCCCCCAGCAGGAGCCCTGAGTGAATGCCTGTTCCCTCCTTCCTTCTCATGTGAGGGCTTCTGTGTGCCACATTTCTTCCTGTCCCACTATAAAGGTCCTCCATTCTCTCCCAGGCCAGGGGCTGTGCATTCTCCCCATGCCTCCCCGCCCCCACACACTATTCTTGTTGTGTGGGAGAAGTCATTTGGCATAGCCCTATCAACATGTTAATTAAGAGGTGTCATGGACCCTCAGGTCGTGCCCACTCTTGCCTCTGTGCAGTCCCTGGGGGAACCCCCTTCAGTGCGACAGCCCTTCTTGGGGGTTAAGCCCCTCCGGCTCCTAGAACCGCACCTCTCTGAGCCTTAGCACGCCTGTCTCTCGCCATGGGTCCCGTCAAGGAGTCCACTTGCTCTGGACCCCCAGGGCCTCCACTCCTAGAGGGAATAATGCAACCCTGTTTTCTGGACGGAGCAACTCTCAGCCGCTGTAAAACAGGAGGCTTTATGGAGGAAAAGCAGGAATAAGACGGGGTGTGTGTGTGTGTATGGTTATACTGGAAGGGGGTTAATGAACACTATCAACCAGTTGTTTAATCTACCTACAATTGCAGAAATTCTTGAAGCTTGGCCTGTGCTAAAGAATTGGTAGGAGCGTAAGGTTTCCCTGTTTTGACTTTCTGGTTTCTTCCCCCACACCCCCAAATTATTCTAATCACTGATGCCTGGAGTATTTCTATTTCCTGAATGTTTGGAATTGATTGGATGCAGGATTCCAACTGTATTACGTTACAGACAGACAACTGCCTTCGAGTTGCGTGTAAGGCCTTCATCAGCTCAGCCCATAATCCTGTTCTATTTACTGTGGAATGAGCCTCTGCCTCTCCCTGGGCACAGAGCCCCTACCACACAGCGGGAACCCACATCTCCTGCCTTTAGTGCCAGAGACCCACGTGTCACCTTATTAAATTCTAGCCTGCCGCTGTTGCACAGAAAAAAACAGGAGGAACCCTTTGAGGCATTTGAGTGAGGTGGAACTCACGCTATTGTGCTTTCAAATGGCTCTTGCCTAACCAGATTTATCATGTGAACGTGATCAGACCATTATCAGGAGCAACTGATCCTGGTGCTAGGCAGCCAATTGGGGGGAGGTGCGTAGGGGAAGACCCCATAGTGGCCTTGTCATAGACAGTAGGTCAGAAGTTATTCCCATCTCAGACAGATTAACCCTAAACAACAGGGTCCAGTCCAGGAAGTCACCTAGACAGGCTGGTTCCATACAGAGCACGGGGTGATGCCAGGACTCTGGATTGCTTGGTGCATAGGTAGAAACAAACAATGTACATTTTAATACAGACACATGTAAAGGGCGCATGTAGGCCATACTTACAGAATGGGGGACTCGATCCTGGGATGCCACAATGTTAATAGTGGTTGGGGGGGTGTCACGGTGGATATTAGCTGAACATCTGGTCCCAGTGCATCACTGTGGCCAATGGCTTTAATATGATCTATGGATGTATAAACGGGAACGTTGAGTAGGGGTAGAGAGGTTATTTTACCTCTCTATTTGGCACTGGTGTGACCACTGCTCGAATACTGTGTCCAGTTCCGGATCCGAAAAGGATTAAAGAAAGATGTTGATAAACTGGAGAGGGTTCAGAGAAGAGCTCAAGCATGATTAAAAGATCAGAAAACGTGTTAGAGCATAGGTGTTGGAACTGTGGGTGCCGGGGGGTGTCACCACCCCCTCCCAGCTTAAAGTGGTTTCCATAAGATACAGAGTTTACAGTTTGCTTCAATGGTTCTCAGCACCCCCACTATACACATTGTTCCAGCACCCCTGAGTGCGCTTCTTGAGTCTCTCAATCTGCTTAGTTTAACAAAGATTAACAGGTGACTTGTATCCCCTATGCTCTATACATACCTACATGGGGAGCAAATATTTGATAATGGGCTCTTTACTCTAGCAGACAAAGCTCTAACAAGATCCAGTAACTGGAATTTATGCTCGATGAATTTAGACTGGAAATTAGACGTACATCTAGAACAAATCTATCCTTGCAACAAAGCCCGTTGCCAACTGTGTCCACATATCTGTTCAGGGGACACCATCATAGGGCCTAGTCACATCAACCACACTATCAGAGGCTCGTTCATCTGCACATCTACCAATGTGATATATGCCATCATGTGCCAGCAATGCCCCTCTGCCATGTACATTGGTCAAACTGGACAGTATCTATGTAAAAAAATAAATGGACACAAATCAGACATCAAGAATTATAACATTCAAAAACCAGTCAGAGAACACTTCAATCTCTTTGGTCACTCTATTACAGACCTAAAAGTTGCAATTCTTCAACAAAAAAACTTCAAAAACAGGCTCCAGCGAGAGACTGCTGAATTGGAATTAATTTGCAAACTGGATACTATTAACTTAGGCTTGAATAGAGGCTGGGAGTGGATGGGTCATTACACAAAGCAAAACTATTTCCCCATGTTTATTCCCCCCCACCCCCCACTGTTCTTCAGATGTTCTTGTCAACTGCTGGAAATGGCCCACCTTGATTATCACTACAAAAGGTCCCCCACCCCCCCTCCTGCTGGTAACAGTTCACCTTAGTGAGCTGTAGCTCATGAAAGCTTATGCTCAGATAAATTGGTTAGTCTCTAAGGTGCCACAAGTCCTCCTTTTCTTCTTGTTACAGTGTGTATGGTAACACCCATTGTTTCATGTTCTCTATGTATATAAATCTCCCCACTGTATTTTCCACTGAATGCATCCGATGAAGTGAGCTGTAGCCCACGAAAGCTTACTCTCAAATAAATTGGTTAGTCTCTAAGGTGCCACAAGTCCTCCTGTTTTTATCTAGAACCGTGAAGGTAGTTAATCACTGGGACAATTTACCAAGGGTTATAGTGGAGGCTCTAGCACTGGCAATTTAAAAATCAAGATGGGATGATTTTCTACTAAATGCTGTGCTCTAGTTCAAACAGGATTTTTGGGAAAGGCCTCTGGCTTCTGTTAGACTAGAATTCAGACCACAATGGTCTCTTCCGCCCCTTGAATCTCCGAAACGAGTCTCTTACTGTAACTGCCTAAGAGATTATCATATTTTATATTTGTGCAGCCGGTAGCATTGTGGAGACCACCCTTAGGCACTAGTACAATAACAGGGTTAAATAATAATGAATCAGCTGGATACAGCCAGTCAGGACGCTCTGTACAATAAGATACCTGAGCCACAGAGTTAAGCATTTGAAAGACTGGCGTTAATTATTGCTGAGAGAGATGACAGGGTACAATCTCCTGGAAAATAGGAATATATGCAAATATTCAAAAGCTTCTATTATATCAGCTTATGCTGTGGAAAACAAGAGAGGCCTACCTTAGACTCTAGATGTGGGGGTCTGAGAAACCTAAGCACGCAATAAAGCAGAGGACAGCGGGTCAAATCCAGACCGACAGACACCTTTGAACAGACTGTGAAATCTTATTTACATATCACTACTGTTATTGACAACAAATAATTGATTCCCTATGTAGTAAGGAAAAACTATTACTCTAAACAGAGTAAGAGAGGGGACTTGCTCCCTTGAAAGGTTTTCCATTTACTGTTGTAACATCAAAAGCTGCCTTACACAGCCGGGGAAAGCATGCAGACCAGGGATATAAGAAAAAGCGTGTTGTTTTGCAGTGTGTTGCGGGGGAAGGGTAGGAGGGGTACAGAGCAGAGTTAGTGTGGGTGGTACCCGACCAAATTGAGAACTGAGACGGCCTAACCCACTTCCACCTCTCCCGCCCTATAATTTGATGCGCCTTCGCTCCCACCAATGAGGCACCGCACAGAGAACTCTGGCCAATCATTAGCCAGCTCTTAGCTTCAAATTCAAAAATTTGCTTTTTGGCGCCAGCCCTGCTCCGCGGCTCATTGATCTCATCTGTTCAAGAATAAAACGAGCTCAAGTTAAAAGAAATTAACAATGGGAAGTAGTGTAAAAAGCACTGATTAAAGCTCTTTTAACTCAGACTCTTTCAAGAACGAGTGAAGAATATGGTTTCCACCTGTAGCTAAATTCAAAATGTTTTCATTAACATTCATTCCTTCATCATTCCAGTCTGCACATTCACCATCTCAAATGTCTCCAGGTTTTCTCTGCTCTTTTATCGCTTTGAAACATTTTAGTGTCATTTCCTATAGGTCTATGAGTTGCAATCCCGTCTATTAATTTTTTTTCCAGCGACCAATAATCTATCCCTCAGCATAGAAATTTTAAAGATGTTTTTATTTGAAAAATTATAATCAATTAATTTAAACCACTGAATTGATAATTTGTGAAGAAATGGATACCATCCAGAATGTTGCTGAATGTCTTTAAAAGTCTTAAATTTGATAAAATGGAAAAAGGAATATTTCTATTTTATAAAAGTGCCCTTGAAACAAGGTAATATATTTTCTGAGACTCAATTCTATTAACTGACTCATCAGAAAAAATACAAACAATCAAATCATTTTTTCTTGGTGAGAGAGATTTCAAAGCTCTTCAGGTCTGGAAAATGTACTTGCAGAGTGTCACAACTAAATATAAAATGGAACATAGTGTTTAAGCTGATTAACACTGCTCCGGTCATACAGAGGGAGAAATATATTGAATACACTGTTTCCTTAACAGGTTTCAGAGTAGCAGCCGTCTGTATCTGCAAAAAGAAAAGGAATACTTGTGCCACCTTAGAGACTAACAAGTTTGAGCATAAGCTTACAAATAAATTTGTCTGAGGTGCCACAAGTACACCTTTTCTGTTTCCTTAACAGTTCTCCTTAGAAAGTTCTGATCTGTTTCTCTAATTAACTCAACTACTAAGCCCCTTTACTCAAGTGAAAGGTAAATTCAAACTTTCTCACTGCATACAAGTTCTATATGTCATGCTCTGGTATCAGCTAGGTTTGTGATTTGCCAGGATGTTACACAAATTAGTGGAGTCTGGGGATAGACTGCTACAAAAGTTATAGATTCACGTACATCTGAAAGTTAGATGTTAACCACTTTGTCAGTGAAAGTGACTAGAGCTCTCATGGATTAAGTAGGTGGCTCTTAAAAGAGCCGTTGTATTTTGTTTTTCAGAGACAGAGACCAGTTACTTGGAGCTGGTGTACTTGGTCACAGCCTTGGTGCCCTCAGACACGGCGTGTTTGGCCAGCTCCCCAGGCAGCAGCAGGCGTACGGCGGTCTGGATCTCCCGGGAGGTGATGGTGGAGCGCTTGTTATAATGCGCCAAGCGGGACGCCTCCCCAGCAATGCGCTCGAAGATGTCGTTGACGAAGGAATTCATGATGCCCATAGCCTTAGAGGAGATGCCGGTGTCGGGGTGAACCTGCTTCAGCACTTTGTAGACATAGATGGAGTAACTCTCCTTCCTGGTCTTGCGGCGCTTCTTGTCCCCTTTTTTCTGGGTCTTGGTCACCGCTTTCTTGGAGCCCTTCTTAGGCGCAGGAGCAGACTTGGCTGGATCAGGCATTCTCGCTTCGTAGCGGCTCACTCACTCAAACACTGATACAAGAAACTGAATGGTAAGCTGCCAGTGTAGGAGAGCCTTTATTTATAGCGCCCCTAGGCGAATGAGGGTAGCCTAATTCCACCTTTCCTATTGGATACTAACTACTGCGTTACCTTTCTCTGTTACAAATTCGTATTCAAATAAAGTGCCACGACAAGTCTCGCGATTCTATTGGCTACCACAACAGCATAGTCCTCCCGATTGGTCAGATTGAGAAGTCGGCTTCCCATTGGGTCTTTCAGGTGCTTTTTGCTTGGCCAATCACCAGTGTCTAGCCTGATCGCTACGAGGGCATAAAAAGGCAAGACCGCGGTTCCCTCTACCGCAGTTTTATTGCAATTGCTCAGTGTTCGTTTTTTGTTAAGAAGTTTTATAATGTCTGGCCGTGGAAAGCAGGGAGGCAAAGCCCGGGCTAAGGCTAAGTCTCGCTCGTCTCGTGCGGGGCTGCAGTTCCCCGTGGGCCGTGTGCATCGGCTTTTGCGCAAGGGGAACTATGCGGAGCGTGTGGGTGCCGGCGCCCCCGTTTACATGGCTGCGGTGCTGGAGTATCTGACTGCTGAAATTTTGGAGCTGGCTGGCAACGCGGCCCGGGACAACAAGAAAACCCGCATTATCCCCCGCCACTTGCAGCTGGCTATCCGCAACGACGAGGAGCTGAACAAGCTGTTGGGTAAAGTCACCATCGCCCAAGGTGGGGTCCTGCCCAACATCCAAGCGGTTCTGCTACCCAAGAAAACCGAGAGCCATAAAGCCAAGGGCAAGTGAGCAGGCTACTGCTGCTGCCTTTCAGGCGAGGGAGATCCCTGCCACTAAGAGCATGTCAACCCCAAAGGCTCTTTTCAGAGCCACTCACAATGTCAAGCTGAGAGCTGTTAATCCCTGTTGTGTCGCTTTGGGGTTGTTGCTTTTATGGGGGTGTTGTGAAGGGAACATGGAGCAGTTCAGTAAAAACTCACGGCCAGGTTGCTAACCGGTCAAAAACGTGGCAAGAATATACAGAAAGAAAAGGAGTACTTGTGGCACCTTAAGAATATACAGAAGGCCCATAGTTCTCTGAAAACACGCCCCAGGGGTAGAAAACCTCCCCTGATCCCTTCCCAGAGAACTGAAAACGGTGCAGCAGGTACTGAGAACAAGTAACAAGGTCCTTTGCCAGGTGTGGGGGCGACACACATAGTAATTTTAATAAAGCGAGGAAGACAAAGTGCTGGAGGCAGGTTGCGCGTTTTCCCGTGCTGGAGGGGCTGCTAGGCTGTATCAGGGCGAAGAACAATAAAACGGCTACCGTGGGTCAGACCAAAGGTCCATCTGGCCCAGTATCCGGTCTTCCGAGAGTGGGAAGGAAAGCGGATGGAATCTGGAGGGCGGCGGAATTCACCCCAGCCCGGCAAATTCAAACGGTACAAACGGCTGCGCGCCATGCTGCCAGCAAATCAGCGAAGGGGGCCCAGGGCACGCACGCCCCCTTCTCCCACCCCCCACACGCCTTTGTGGGATGGAGGGTCGGGGTGGGTTGTGTCACCCGCCAATCCCCGGGCAGCCCAGGAAATTCAAAAAGCTCAACTACCCCTGCTGCGAGTTACTGAAAATCCGCGGGAGGCGCAGAACGCGCAGACCAGGGGCCCTTCAGCAAGACCTCCACTTCCCTTCTATCCCTGCCAGCAGTGAGCACCCAAAACCGCACAGAACCCCTCTATGCCCTCCCCCCAGGCACGGAGCACTCCTCCCACTTCCCTTTTATCCCCCTAGGCCAGGGGTTCTCAAACTGGGCCTCTCGGGACCCCTGAGGGGGTCGCGAGGTGATTACATGGAGGGTCGCAAGCTGTCAACCTCCACCCCAAATCCTGCTTTGCCTCCAGCATTTATAATAGTGTTAAGTATATAAAACAGGGTTTTTAATTTATAAGGGGGGAGGGTGGCACTCAGAGGCTTGCTATGTGAAGGGGGTTACCAGTAAAAAAGTTTGAGAGCCACTGCCCTAGGCTCTGAGCAGACCCCCTCCCAGTGTCCCCTCCATCCACCTGGGCCCTGAGCAAGCCCCCCGCATAGCCCTCTATTACCCCCCTCCCAGTGCCCCTCAGACACTGAGGAAAGTCCCTCCCAGTGTCCCCTCCATTCCCCCTCAGGCACTGAGCATTGGCAAGCTCCCCCCTCCAATGTGTCCCTCTATCCCCTCCCAGGCATTGAGCACACACCAGGGTCCGCTCTATGGCCAGGCGCTTAGCGCTCTGCTCTAGGGAGTGGAAACAGAGGGGTTTAGTCACCTCTCCCCAATCCCTGCTCAGCCCGGGAAATTTAAACCCCTCAACGGCCGCCCGGCTGCTCCTAGCCAATCAGGAGCCAGGACTGGGCTATAAATGACGCACAGCGGCGGCGCGGTGCTTATTGCTCTGTGGCAGGGCTGGAGGAAGGCTGGTAGTGCGCTGCAGCGAGCATGGCCCGTACCAAGCAGACGGCTCGTAAATCCACCGGTGGTAAAGCGCCCCGCAAGCAGCTCGCCACTAAAGCTGCCCGGAAAAGCGCCCCCGCCACGGGCGGGGTGAAGAAGCCCCATCGCTACCGTCCCGGCACCGTGGCCCTGCGGGAAATCCGCCGCTACCAGAAATCCACCGAGCTGCTGATCCGCAAGCTGCCTTTCCAGCGCCTGGTGCGGGAGATCGCCCAGGACTTCAAGACGGACCTGCGCTTCCAGAGCTCGGCCGTCATGGCCTTGCAGGAGGCGAGCGAGGCTTATCTGGTGGGGCTCTTCGAGGACACCAACCTGTGCGCTATCCACGCCAAGCGAGTCACCATCATGCCCAAGGACATCCAGCTGGCGCGCCGCATCCGCGGGGAGAGAGCCTAGAGCCGCTCCCCTCGGAGCCCGCCGGCTCCCAAACCAACCCCCCCAAAGGCTCTTCTAAGAGCCACCACGTGCCCACGCGAAAGAGTTGAAATTCACCCTTTTTCTGCTTCCTAAAACAAGTTCACACTGGCTAAGTGCCTTCTTGGCACCGGAGTCAGATCATTGCAACACTTGTACTACTCCGGTTCCTAGATAATGTTGCAATGAGTTGGTTCTGTAATTACGAATCTGTTTATAGAATCACAAACGAAGGAAAAAGAGCTTGAATTTAGCCTCTGGCCTTACAAGGCAGTACCCGCAGTCCCTAAACCCCTTCCCGGTAGAGGCAGGAGTTCGGTACAAACATCACCATTTTAATTTTAAAACGCCCCTCTTGAAAACGTAGCTTCTCCAATGCTCAAACCAGCCTGCCCAGACGGGGTCTGGTCTTCAGGGAAGAAAAAACCCGAGGAAGGCAGCGGCTACAGAGAGTTTCTCTAGGGCCCGGAAACGAATCAATCAAATATTTGTTTTATCACCATCTTGTTTCTGGCCTGCAACAACTGAGTGAAGATTCGGAGTCGGTTTGAGCACAAGGGTCTGGCTCCGTATTTGCAACTTCTCTTGTTTGGAGAAAAGTGATTTTTTTTTGTTTGTTTTTTCTTTTGAAATAAAAGAAGCCGTTTTTTTCAACGCCTCCCCCGTCCCGAGGCGGTGGGTTGATATGCAAATGACCGGGGAGGGGGGGAACAGGGATGAACTAATTGCGGAAGTTCAGAAAATAAGCAACTCTCCGGTCCCCTGCCCGGCACTGGTGCCCCCAAGTTCAATCAAGCACCCCGAGAAATTGGTACGGAGGCTTCTAAACAAAGTCAGTTCCCAACCCCCCACCCCTTCACCAAACTCCCTGAAACACGGCACCTCCTACCCTTCCGCCAGCATCCCTCTCTAATCCGGTTCCCGCGCCCGAATCCTCCCGAGGGGAGTGGGGAAAAGGAGTGACCGTGACCCCCTGCGGAGTGTTTTTCCTCCCTGGACTGAACCGCACCAAGGAGGACAAGGAGACTTTGTGCGGGGGGGTGGGGAGGGAGAGGTGCTCTCGCTGCTGCCAGGTTTTATCCCTGCATTAACTCTATTCCTTGGCTGGCGGAGTGCTAAAGCCGGGCTAGGTCTGAATCCGTGTTCGGTCAGCAGCGCTGCGTGTGTTCGCTCGGAGCGGCGAACTCCGCTCCTTACCTTGTATAGCACGTTGTGGAATGAGACTTTCATCGCCTCCCTGGTGGTCTAGTGGTTAGGATTCGGCGCTCTCACCGCCGCGGCCCGGGTTCGATTCCCGGTCAGGGAAGAAATTCCTTTTTATTTTTTTTTCCCCAGGACCATTATTATCCTGTGGCATTTTGTGCAGACCGATCCACAGGAGTCCCCAACAGGCAATAAACTCGCCCCGGCGAGCGGCTTGTTCGCCAAGCGCCGGGGCCCCGTAAAAGGGGAAGGGAGGCGGGAGCGGTGGCCACACGCGTGTGCGCGGCGCGGCGCGAGTAAAGGTTTGGCTGATGAAAAGGCACCGCTGGGATTCGAACCCAGGATCTCCTGTTTACTAGACAGGCGCTTTAACCAACTAAGCCACGGCGCCGGCTTGCGAAAGGGCCGCAATTGTCTCCTTAATGCCAAGCGGCCCCATTCCCCCATTTGGGCACATACATGGGGGAGCTGCGAGAGGGAATCCGCCGGGCCCTTCTGCACAGTGCCTAAGATCTCAGCCCCTTCTGCCAGTTACAAACACTTGTAAATCCTCCCCTGGTGACTGCCGGAATTAAATCCCTCCTAGGCTTGTAGCTGGTCGGGGAAGAATCTAACTGGCTGAGTTTCTGGGACACAATGACTGACCAGTTTAGTTTTAATAACTTTATCCCGCCATGAACTGCACCTTTTAAATCCCTCAGGAACTGATGTCCGAGCCCTTGCTAATAACGCAGCTCTGTTTGTCTCTGTTTCCTTGCCAAAGAAAGGCCTTTTGATGACACCTGGCTAGAGGGTGTGCGGAAGTGGGCCTGTTCGCAATGTTTTCTCTGAATAGTGTGGGGGTACCTCAGTTTCCCCTAGCATTTTTGAAGTATCTAGGTCAGTGGTTCTTAACTTTCACCCCTTTGGTTCTCAAAATCTGTTCTCGCACCCCTTATCAAAAATCGTTGAAGTAGGTCAGTTCTTTAAGCCTAGAGATATTTTTTGTTGGTATATTACAATAATCATTAAAAAAGTATCATGTTAATAAATACATAGCTTTGACAAAGCTAAGTAGTTGTACTTACCTGCCTGTGCTTAATTTGTGTTTTTGATGATTTACCTTCTAAAAAAAGATCTGGCCTGTCTCCCACCCCAGAAAGGGCATCTCACACCCCCAGGGGATGCCTGCACCCCAGGTTAAGTACCACTGATCTAGGTGGGGGGATAAGGGGGGTGTGATTGTTGCAAAGCCCTAGAAGGCAGGTATGAGGGGGTTTGCACAGAGAATGGTTGACACCCCATCTCCTGGCAACTCATGGCCTGGGCCCCTCCCCTGCAAGGTTCCAACTGAAGGGGCTGGAGAACAGAGGGATCAGGTTGCCTCCTGGCCCAGGGGAAAGAGACAAAGGCCAGAGGAGGGGCTGGAGGGGGCTTCAGTTTGGAGTTGGCTGGGGAGACAGGGGGAGGCCCAGAACCTGGGTCTGGGCAAGATGGACCTGACTGAGGGGTCCTGTTTTCTGTTCCTACAAGCTCTGTTTTGGGTTGTGTTCCTGTCATCTAATAAACCTTCTGTGTTACTGGCTGGCTGAGAGTCACGTTGAATTGTAGGAAGTGGGGGGTGCAGGGCTCTGACTCCCCCGCACTCTGTGACAGAGGGGGTCAATTTGCCCTTTGTTTAAGGCCTGCTTGAACAGATTTGCCTAATCCAGGCCAGGCGGGTTTGCATCCGTGCCACCAACATCATCCTAACTTCACGTAGAATGGTGTTACACACCATTTTCAAATGACACACCTCGCACGGCATACATATTTTGCACAAAGATGA
The DNA here is from genome assembly GCF_965152235.1 of Eretmochelys imbricata. Lineage (NCBI taxonomy): Eukaryota > Metazoa > Chordata > Testudines > Cheloniidae > Eretmochelys > Eretmochelys imbricata. The sequence goes on from NC_135594.1 coordinate 15,637,500, forward strand.
GTACAATGGTGCGTAGGGTGCATAGGTGCTGGAAGTAGGGGGCTGCCGCACCCCTTGGCTTGAAGTGGTTTCCATCATACACAGGGTTTGCAGTTTGGTTCAATGGCTCTCAGCACCTCCACTGTACAAATTGTCCCAGTACCCCTGTAGCTAAGGGTCAGAGTCAGGCTTTCAAGTGCCAGTCGATAGGCTAGTGCATCATTGGCAAGAGAGTCCATCTTCTTGCTCTCCTTGGCTTAAATAAAGTGCTTGGACCAACCAAGGACCAGAACGGAAGCTGTCAGTCTGGCTTTCCAGGCAGTATGTCTTGTGGTATTTACCTTCACAGGATCTGTGCAGTCTTTTGGCCAACCCCCATCATGGCGGCTAGGTAGTGTTACCGTTAAGGAAAAGTTAGCACGTGTGACTCCATTTTGGTTTGGGGCCCGCTGTTGTTTAAATGCCAGCACATCATACACCAGGAGGAGTGATCCTTAGATACTGAATCCCTGTGAAAATCCTCCTCCTTGTCTCCAGCCTGCCTTGACTCCCAGTGTCTGGTTTTTGTCAGTCTCTAACTCCCTGTCTCTTGGCCTTGATGTGAGGCCTCCCATCCTGATTTACTGATGCATGGCTTTAGGACCATGCTGTGTAATTAACATACTGGTATAGCACGAGGAATGCACCAAGCAGGGATAGGTGGTAGATAAGACAAGGGTTTGTTTATTGGCTAAGGTTTCCGATGCACGAAGGCAACATGTTTTGCCAAAAAGTATATAACCTTTGCATAATCTGTATTCAGGGTCCCCTCCTGGCTAGCAGGGGGGCACCACGCTCGAGCGTAATAAACTTAGTGTCTTTTGGGAACTCTGCAGTTGTGGACCTTGTTTATGTGCCCCAGCCTAGATTCGAACTGTGCGTGACCTATCAGGTATAATTCGCAGCATTGGTGTGCGTGTCCTCCCAGGTGTAATTCATAACACTACATTCTCTCATTCTCCCATCTTCTCCCCCACACACTGTTAGTACCTGTTGGCAAATATCAATCCTTTCCGTTCTTTCTTTCTGCATATTTCATCCATGTATATGGTAACTATTCTTTAGAATCTCTGTCTTCAACAAAGAGTATGTCTGAATTTGAAGGCTCAGAACACTGGTCCTTGACCAACAAGTAACCCTATTCAGGAATTTAATCTGTGATGCTGTATCTTAAACAATCTTGGGTGCCTTCATGCCTATACATCTCCAGATATTCTTGGAAACAATATTCTTAACATGTGTTTGCCTGCATATACACACACACACACAGAGCTGATATAAGCTTATATAGACTTGGGCAACTGATATGGATCATTGGTACAGCTGGTGTTTTCTGATGTGGAATGAACCAGGAAGAAAGATTGGAAAAAATGGGATTAGTTTAGTCTGGAGAAGAGAAGACTGAGAGGGGACGTGATAACAGTTTTCAAGTACATTAAAGGTTGCTACAACTGGAAGGGGGAGAAAAATTGTTCTTGTTAACCTCTGAGGAGAGGGCAAGAAGCAATGGGCTTAAACTGCAGCAAGGGCGGTTTAGGTTGGACATTAGGAAAAAGTTCCTAACTGTCAGGGGGGTTAAGCACTGGAATAAATTGCCTAGGGAGGCTGTAGAATCTCCACCATTGTATCAAGTATCAGGGGGTAGCCATGTTAGTCTGTATCCACAAAAACAAAAAGGAGTCTGGTGGCACCTTAAAGACTAACAGATTTGTTTGAGCATAAGCTTTCGTGGGTAAAAACCCCACTCCTTTAGATGCATGGAGTGAAAATTACAGATGCAGACATAAATATACTGGCACTTGAAGAGAGGGGCATTACCTCACAAGTGGAGAACCAGTGTTGACTGGGCCAATTCGATCAGGGTGGATGTAGTCTACTCCCAACAATACATGAGGAGGTGTCAATTCCAGGAGAGGCAAAGCAGCTTTTGTAATGAGCCTGCCACTCCCAGTCCCTGTTCAAGCCCAAATTAATGGTGTTAAATTTGCCAATTAATTTTAGTTCTGCTGTTTCTCTTTGAAGTGTGTTTCTGAAATTTTTTTGTTCAAGTATAGCTACTTTCAAATCTGTTATAGAATGTCCAGGAAGAATGAAGTGTTATTCTACTGCCTTTTGTGTGTTACCATTCCTGATGTCCAATTTGTGTCCATTTATTCTTTTACGTAAAAGAATAAATGGACACAAATTGGACATCATTTCTGTGCTAACAAGTTCTGGCCCCTGAGGGGTCCTAACCCCCAGTTTGAGAACCCCGGCTGTAGGAACCTGGGAACCAGCCCTGAAGGAAATGAGCCATGTGGGCAGCAGACCAAAAGGACACAGTGGTTCTGTGTTCTGGAACAATTTGTATAGTGTGGGGTGCTGAAAGCCATTCAACCAAACTGTAAACCCTGTATGTGATGGAAACCATTTCAAGCCAGGGGGGTGCAGCATCACCCTGAGTTCTGGCACATATGAAAAAGACAAGGCTGCAAAGATTTTTTCAGCAGCTGGGAGCAATGTTTGACTTGACTCTGAACAATCGGATGATGCAGGTCTCCCATGCAAAAACCCACAGAAGGGAGTTTGTAGTCAGGTTCCAATTGAGCCTGCAGTCCACCCGACATGTGGATCCCCACACTACGCTTGGTGTTAGAGAGCCAGCTGGTGGGTCTGCTGATAGAGGAGGCTTATCACCCTTCTATCCCACTGTGTGATTTTGTTTAGCTTAACAGAATGTTCATAGAGTCATAGAACTGGAAGAGACCTCGAGAGGTCATCTAGTCCAATCCGCTGCACTCATGGCAGGACTAAGTATTACCTAGACCAGGGGTTCTCAAACCCCCTCAGGTGGTCATGAGGTTATTCTGTGGGGGCTCAGGAGCTGTCAGCCTCCATCCCAAACCCCGCTTTGCCTCCAGCATTTATAATGGTGTTAAATATATAAAAAAGTGTTTTTAATTTATAAGGGTCGCACTGAGAGGCTTGATATGTGAAAGGGGTCACCAGTACAAACGTTTGAGAACTATTGTCCTACAGGGATCTGGGTCAGTAAGAAATATATTCTCCTTCCTGCTTTTTCCTGGGCCCCATCCCAAAGGGGAGCATTGCTTATATCCTTCACTCATTGATCACTGTGTGGTGAAGGTGCAGAGAGGAGAGGCAGCGCCAAAGCGGCATTTGAAGTTAACTGCTGATTAATGATTGGCCAGGGAGCGATATTAGGTGTCTCACTGGTGAGCGAGACAGCCAACGTCACCCTGGGCGGGGCGAGCGGGAGGGGAGAGATGCTGCGCCCCGCCTTTTTGCCTTAGGTTTTCACTCCGGTCGGACCATCGCCTATATAAACCCATGCTTTTCGAAAACGAGATTTCATTCTGTTTGTTTGAGTGGGATTTGTAGTTATGTCAGGTCGCGGAAAGGGCGGTAAGGGGCTGGGGAAAGGCGGTGCTAAGAGACATCGCAAAGTGCTGCGGGATAACATCCAGGGCATCACAAAGCCGGCTATTCGCCGCCTGGCTCGCCGCGGCGGGGTGAAGCGCATCTCGGGGCTGATCTACGAAGAGACCCGCGGGGTGCTGAAGGTTTTCCTAGAGAACGTGATCCGCGACGCTGTGACTTACACCGAGCATGCCAAGCGAAAGACGGTGACCGCCATGGATGTGGTGTACGCCCTGAAGCGCCAGGGGCGCACCTTGTACGGCTTCGGAGGCTGATTGATTTTTTTTTTTTTTTAAAGCGTGACTTGCATTTTGTTTAACCCAAAGGCTCTTTTAAGGGCCACCCACTTTCCCACGGAAGGAGCTTGTTTCACTGCTGGTTATGTTGTCATTGAAGCGAAGTGGTTTATAGGGATGTAGTAAACGGTTCGTTTAGTCGCAATAAGGGAACTTTTTTGTTTTATTGCGGGGTGTTTTTAAAAACTCCGGTGTCCAGCCCAGCAGAGAGGCTGTAAACTTCAGCGATGTGATTGGTTCTGCCAACAGTTCTTTCGGAGGGATTTCGATTTACTCAAAACTCACTGAACCCCTAGTGCAGGGAGTAGCATTCAGAACGCTGTGCGTTTACACAGGCGGAAAGGGGAACGAAAACGCCTCGATTTGTGCACGAAGAAGAACGGGGACGTGCAGCCCCGGCCTTGCATGCAATAGTGCCCCAGGAGCCTTTTTGGGGAGAGGGACATTAAAAGTTTTGGCACGATGACAGATTCCCTGAGTGTCTCTGTTTTAGAGTTCCCCCCCCCCAGTTAAATTGATATTCCAACACCGGCTTGCCCCAGAGAGCCGGCTGCATCAGCCGTTCTCCCGCCAGATACTGTAGCTGGGGTAGGGGGGGTCTCCTGGGTCCTACAAGCCCGCGGCCGAAATATCTCTTCCCTCATCCGGCCTATTGAGACTGAGGGGAGTGTTTATTCCCTCGAGTCTTGCAACTCCTTTCTGCGCATGCTCAGGAATAAGTCCGGGCGCCAAATTTAAACTTAATGGCTGGCGAATAATTGGCAGGGGTGCGATACTCGGTGTCTGATTGGTGGGTGGGGAGTCGCCGCACCCGGTAGGGCAGAGAAGGGGACGGGAGAGACATCCCGCCGGCTCCGCTCCTAGGTTTTCCCTCTGGTCCGCCAAGAGCGGCTCTGACAAGGGTTGGTGTTTTGTTCTGTGGGCGCGGGAAAAGTGGAAAGGGGCTGGGGAAAGGCGGTGCTAAGAGGCACCGGACGGTCCTACGGGATAACATCCAGGGCATTACGAAGCCTGGGATCCGCCGTCTGGCTCGCCGCGGCTGGGTGGCTCGAAGAGACCCGCGGGGTGCTGAAGGTTTTTCTTGGAGAACGTGATTCGGGATGCGGTGACTTAGACCGAGCACGCCAAAAGGAAAACCGTGACGGCCATGGATGTGATGTACGCCCTGAAACGCCAGGGGCGCACCCTGTAGGGGTCGGGGACTGATCCTCAAAAATGATTCAACCCAAAGGCCCTTTTAAGGGCCACTCATTCCTGCATAGAAAGAATTGGTCTTGCTGTGTATGGTTACACGGATATTAACATTGTGCTTCTATCTGGTTTGGATATTAACCTGCAAGTACTTTTTTCAACTAAGCTACTACAATGTTAGTCAAGTATCTGGGGGTAGGCCTGTTAGTCTGTACCGACAAAGACAACGAGGAGTCCAGTGGTACCTTAAAGACAGATTTATTTGGGCATAAGTTTTGTGGGTAAAGCACCCCCTTTCAGGTGCACGAAGTGAAAATTACAGATGTAGGCATTATTATACTGGAGAATTTGCAAATTTAACACTCTTAATTTGGGCTTGAATAGGGGCTGGGTGTGGCTGGCTCACTACAAAAGCAAGTTCGCTTTTCCTGGAATTGAGCGGACTCCTTGTTACAATAATGATACAACTGGAGGGTATAAACCAATAATACTTAACAGAGCTACACTGTTTTTTTAAAGGAACTGCGTTGTTCAAGAAGGAAAATGGAGTCAGCCTTGTGGCACCTTAGAGACTAACATTTATTTGGGCATAAGCTTTCGTGGGCTAAAACCCACTTCATCGGATGCATGGAGTGGAAAATACAGTAAACAGAATATATATCACAGCAGATGCAAAGATGGGAGTTGCCTTACCAAACTGGGGGTCAGTGCTGACCAGGCCGATTCAATTAAGGTGGAAGTGGCCTATTCTCAACAGTTGACATGAAGGGGGTGAATATGGAGAGAAAATTACTTTTGTGGTGTTAACAAGGGCAATGAAATCCAGGTGGACATCAGCCATTCCCAACAGTTGACAAGAAGGAGTAAGTATCAGCATAGGGAAAATTATTTTGTAGTGACCCAGCCACTCCCAGTCTCCATGGAGGCCTAATTTGATGGCATCCAGTTTGCAAATTTATTCCAGTTCTGCAGTTTCTCATTGAAGTCTGGTGTAGAAGTTTTTTTGGTTGAATGGCCACTTAACAGACTTTAAAGTGGTCAAGAAGGTAAGGGAAACGTAATGATTTGTATAGTATACTTAGGATGATTTCTCTTATGTGCATGATACTGCCTTACTGGGAAAGAATGCCTCAGCTAATGCTAGAAGACATTGGGGGTGGGGAGAAGAACCTGAGCCCTCAAATAAGCCAAAGCTAGGCATGTTTATAAAACAAACAAGTGCCCTATCAATGCTACATGTAGATAGCTGTAGAGAGCAATGATACTGAAAGCCTGAAACAGTCTTCTCCAATGGGGCAGTGGGTTGACAGCAGGAGGTTCTTTAGCTAAAGAAATCACATGGGTCTATCTTGCATCAATGGCATTTTAGCACGGACACCGGTCTGTTTTGGCAGTGGGATGGTCTTTGACAACTTAAGATCTGAATTTTCAATGAGAACTCTATTTGGTGCAGAAAAAGTGCTGTTAAACAGCTGAGAAGGAACTAATCTGGTCTCAGTTACAAGCTGTATTAGACAACCGTTGTTTTGCTTAGTCACAAACTAGGGGTACTTGCACAAGCTGGGAACAAGACAACTGCAATGTTGGGGGTCACGTCCCCTGGGCAGAACAAGCTTTTACAGCAGGTTTATAGAGCTGAGGGGAAAGGAAGTGATGCATGCATCTGATCACAAATGAGAGGTTGGAAGATTAAATTTAGAGGAATTTAAGCAGCTTCAATCCTCCCATACTGACTCTTACTGAAAGAGGACAGCTTGCAAGGGACTAATCTTTGGCAGGAGGAAGGAAAATCATGACAATTCTAGTATTTCAGTTTAGTCACTATTAGATTACTATGAAAACAGGTTTCCCTTGTCACGCAAAGGCAGTTTCCTGCTGAAGGCAAGGAAACTGCTTTGTTACAAAGTATCAAAGGGCTTCGTAAAGGGCAACGGAGAAGGAAGATCTCTCTAAATAAAAGCCGGACGTTAGCCACGAATCCAACCATCCACAGCTAGGGTTAGCTGCACAAGGATTTCACATCACAAGCACAGTCTCCCCCTAACAGTTTCTGCAAAGAAATCAAGAGTATTTACTAGCAGTCATGACCCCCCCCTCCCCCCACAGGGTTTCATCTATTCAGCCACAAGGAAATCGTTCTTTCATTATCTCAAAAAAAAAAAGATCAGAAGAGTTTTAGAAATTAATTAAAACTTTCTTCTGAATAGTAGAATCCACAATTACCTGTATGGACCCAGTGGTATACACGAGCCGGTTTAAGTGAACTCAAAAGGATTTAAACTGGAAGGAAACCCAAAAGCTGAGTGCTCAGGAGACTCCAGAAAACACGTTTTATCAAGAACTACTCCTTAATACAACGCCACACAAATGAATTTGCATAAAAACAAGTTTCAGAGTAACAGCCGTGTTAGTCTGTATTCGCAAAAAGAAAAGGAGTACTTGTGGCACCTTAGAGACTAACCAATTTATTTGAGCATGAGCTTTCGTGAGCTACAGCTCACTTCATCAGATAAAACATAAAAACAAGCGTTCTCAGAAAACTAGTAAACCGTAATTTAAAACATATACAACTAGACCTCTGTGCCCAGCAAACCCAGCTCTTTCTGTGCTAAAGTGGGTGGCCCTTAAAAGGACCTTTGGATTGCAGTAGGCGTACCGGTTCCTGGGCTGGCAGTTTAACCCCCGAACCCGTACAGGGTGCGCCCTTGACGCTTTAGAGCATACACCACATCCATGGCCGTTACCGTCTTCCGCTTGGCGTGCTCGGTGTAAGTCACCGCGTCGCGGATCACGTTCTCCAGGAAAACCTTCAGCACCCCGCGGGTCTCTTCGTAGATCAGCCCCGAGATGCGCTTCACCCCGCCGCGGCGAGCCAGGCGGCGGATCGCTGGTTTAGTAATACCCTGGATATTGTCTCTTAAGACCTTACGGTGCCTCTTAGCACCTCCCTTACCCAGGCCCTTTCCACCCTTACCCCGACCAGACATTGCTGCTCTGAGTCTAAGTAGCACAAAAATGCAAGTGTCTTCTGGCGCAGGCCAAGGGCTTAACTAGGCTGGGATCCGACCAGAGGGAGAACCGCGAGGGACGCCGGCGGGAACGCCCTCTCCCGCCCGCCTCTCAGCCCTGCCGCGTGACGCTCATTCCCCTCCCACCAATGAGACACAGCGCGTCGCACCCCAGCCAATCCTGAGCCAGAATTCTACTTTAAATCCCAAAGAGTGAATTTTGGCGCGCGCGTGCAGTTCATAGCTCTTGCACCCCTAGGCTTCCTGCATCAGATAGGAATGCAAAAAAAAAAAAAAAAAAAAAAAAGGAGCTTGAGCCCCCAGCATCTCTTCTATTGCAAAAGGAGGGGGCTGTTCTTTCCCTCTAGTACTGAGGGGACCCCTGGAAGCCTGTGTCACGGCGACCCCAGGTGATGCTCCGGATCTGCTCCCTAAGAAGCTAGGTAGGACTCCGGGGGAGCCTCCTCTCTGGGAATAGCCTGTCCCCAGGGCAAGACACTGCCTGGCTTCCATGTTCCTGGGTCTGACCTCAGAGCCTTCAGCCTCCCCTGCCCCCAGTCTGCGCTTCCCGCAGCGAGTCCGCCCAGGCGGGGCTCCTGGGGAAGCCAGAGGGTCCTGCCCCCCGACTCCACAGTCTGACGTGACTCTCAGCTGGCCGGTAAAACAGAAGGTTTATTAATTAACAAGAACACAGTATAGAACAGGACTTGTTAGGGCAGAAATCCGTGACTTTCAACCCACTCCATCCTGGGGAGTCCTGGGCCAGGCGGCCTTGGATCCCCACAAACAGACTCCCAGCTTCCAGCCACCCAACCTCAGACATACCTGTTGCTCCTACTTTTGTTTGTCTGGGTCTCAGGTTAGGAAGGGCACCCGTCCTAGCATCCAAGCAGGCAGCTGGAGCAGCCTCACCTGCCCTAGAGGTCTCAGCCAAAGTCACACACCCCTATTCCCACCAGTGGGGTATTAGTGCAGCAAAAGGGGAAACTGAGGCACACACAGTATTCATGCGAAACAGTAAAATTCACATAGGCTGAACAGTAAGACTCACATACAACATAATGAGGGGAAATCCCCACTTTGTCACATCTCTCCCCAGTTTGAGAGGGAACTGAGCGGGGGTCACTTTAGCCAGTGGCCTGGGGAAGTTCAGGCCCCCCTCTCTGGGACAAAGTATCAAAGTTATAACATTTGCGGTCCCCTTAACAGGGACCACCTCCATCTCATACTCCTGAAGGGACAGAGTCCACCTCAGGAGTTTGGCACTGGCCCCTTGCATCTGGTGCAGCCAGGGCAGGGCGAGGGGTCCATGTACACAGTGAAGCGCTGCCCAAAGAGCTCTCCAGGGCTAGGTATTCCTTCTTTATGTACCTGACATGAGCTGGAATCATAAAGGGGGATGTGGGAAGTCACACAAGTAACCCACCAGGCTCATCCAGATGTGAAAAAAATGCAAAATGGGTGTGGACTAGCAGAAGCAATTTAATCAATCCAAAATACCACAAGGTGAGCACGCACCTTACAGTGGTATGGTGTTTTCAAAATAGATTTATAGCTCTTCCAAGCCCATTAGCTAAAGCAAGAGAAGACAGCAACCGATAAAAAAATCGAACTTTTCTCTGTGGACACAAGACAGCATAGACTGAAAAAATAAAAAAATCGACACTAAAAGACATTCTGCCATATAGGCAACCCTGTCTTTTCTTATTGCCAAACACGAAGTATTCAGAGAATGTGTGTTTTTTGTGCTATGCAGAACAAATGAAACCAGAAAAATGTTCTGGCTTTATGGGGGATGGGGCAGAAAAGGGAGATAGCAGAGGATGGTTTCGATCCATCGACCTCTGGGTTATGGGCCCAGCACGCTTCCGCTGCGCCACTCTGCTAGTCGGTGACACAGGTTCGTATAAATGGGTGTCATGCATGTGCGTGTTCTTGCACCAGGGCCATAAGGCGAGAGATCCATTTTAACACGGTTTCCTTTTCATTCGCTTGAAGCACAGGGTCGCTGGCAAGAACAACAAAGAGTCCTGCCAGGAGAACTATCCGGTGGCGGCTTTGCTGTGTTTAATTCACGGTCCCCACTGAAATGCCTGCATGACCAGCCGGGTCCAGTGGCTTGCTTTCGGCAGTGGGATTTTTGGGGGTGCTGGGAGCTCCTTGCTTTCTGCAGTCTTTGTATGTTGCGTTACTGATAAAGGGCAACATGGGTGTGAAATTAACCCCATTAACATCCTGTTCTTTTAATAAAAATTACTTTGGTGTTGCGTTGGCCGGGAATCAAACCCGGGTCAACTGCTTGGAAGGCAGCTATGCTCACCACTATACCACCAACGCACACGAGAAGCAGATTGCTTCAGACTTTCTTGTGCAACTCCCCGTCGGTGGCCTATGGTCACCCGTGGACCTGTTACAATCCTGCCTGCTTCAAACCACAGCCAGCAGGGGTCAGTGGCCTGGGTCCCTGTGCGACTGGCGCTGTGACTTCTCTTTTGCTGCTCGCAAGAGGAGTCTTTTAAAAAAACAACCAACCAACCCACCCCCTGAGAAATTCCTGAAACCTATCCCTGAGCCAAAGCTTTCTAACCCTGCTGCTGTTCAGCTGGACGATGGCCCAGACAGGTTTGGGACTTGGTGGATGCCTCTTCGCTAGACGTTTTCAAAGAGGGGATGGCTCTGCCTCTGTCTTGGATAGCAGATCCAACAAATCCTGCCTCTTGGCCGGAGGTTGGAGCAGAAAGCCCTGGCTGTCCCCTCGTCTAGGCTCAGCCGCGCCCCTCTGTTTTCCAGCACTCTGGGGAAGAATTCAGCGGCTCTTCCCTCTTCCGTCCATATTGAAATTACTTTGTTTTAAAGGGTAACTCCGGATTATAAATCGTGGCTCCCTTTTTGATCTTCTTTTCGCAGATGGCTGCAACCACTCAGGGGAGTCTCCCTGGGAGCAGAGCAGCGGAGAAACATGGGCTACACTTTGCCACTTGAGGCAGTCTGCCTATGGGGGGGAGTGTGATGGGGGGCCATTGTCTGCCCCTGGCTCCTTTCCCTACCCCACATAATTAGGGAGAGAAAAAGAACGTGGAGATGCCAGGGATTGAACCCGGGACCTCATACATGCGAAGCATGCGCTCTACCACTGAGCTACATCCCCTCCTAGAACCTATTTTCCCATACACCAGATTTGCTTCCAGCGCTGGGCTGGGGCGCCCAGCACCCAGGAAATGATGTCTATGAAAATCAGACTTCCACTCTCCAGACAAGACGAGGTGGCCGAGTGGTTAAGGCGATGGACTGCTAATCCATTGTGCTCTGCACGCGTGGGTTCGAATCCCATCCTCGTCGGTCCCCTTGCTTTAGTTACCTTTTTGGGGTGGAACACATCAGCACCAAACTGTGGGCTCACGATCCCTCCCCCCCCCATGGCTGTGCTTTGGGCGGCAGGGGAGTTCCAAGCAAGCTCCTGTTTATAAAGCCCCAGGCACGGAAGGGTCACCCTGCTTCTTGCAACCTCCGGCCTTCAAAGCAGCCGTGAAAGAGTTTGTGACAAGGGCAGGCAGGAAGTCGCTGGTGCCTTTTGCTGTATGCGAGCCTGTGCTGCGCAAAGAAGGCGACAACTACTCCAAGGTACAAGCTCCTCTTTCGTCCTGCTTGGGGGTCATTCTCTAACCTGACCCACTGATTCGTATTTCCAGCCCCATCCATACCTGCTCCTTTCCCTCGCTAGCTTTCCTTTGCTTATCTCCGCCCCCACAGGTGGTCTTCCCCTGTAGCCCCAGCGGTCCTTGCGCCTTCTCGGTTGTGCTTTCACCGCGCTGAGCTTTCGTACAATGAAGAAATTACATCGGCTGCCGTAGTAGAAACGAGTCAATGGCCCCAAAGGAGAAGCCACGAACACATAATTCTACGTGTGAAAGGGAAGTGGAGGTATGTGGCCATCAAAGTAGATGTCTCTGTGGCGCAATCGGTTAGCGCGTTCGGCTGTTAACCGAAAGGTTGGTGGTTCGAGCCCACCCAGGGACGAGCTGTGATTAAACCGGCAGTGCTTTTAACAACTTCCAGGCACATTTGCGCCTGCTGTTACATTGTTACATTATCCAAATGGTTCACAGAGGGACTATTTTATAACCTGCGCCCTGTCTACACCACACTCTAGCCCCCTGATTAACCTTGGAATCGCAGACACAGGAGTGGGGAGTCCGTTGACTTCCCAGCAGTTGGGGATCTTTTCTGGTTGCACCGATTTGTCTTGGCCATTTAGTTTAGCCTCCTGTGTGCCCCCCTCGTGGCAATAAATGGACGGATGGTTAAAAAGTTGGTTCTCAGCGTCAAGGTACAAAGGCCACAAAGTGGCGCCATACCCAAAGGCGTGTCATGTCCATCTCGCTCGACTCCTTTTAAACAGATTTATGTTCACCGAAATATTTTTCTCCCTAGAAATCCAAGAACAGATTTTGAGTTTCTACATATAAACCCCACAGTAGGGACTCGGCCTTGGAACAGCTATCTGAGGAGGGGGCAGACTGGGGAGTCACTCAATAAGGCCTTTAAAGATGCTGTTCCTTGGGTGCTTTTCATCTCCCCCAGGGCTACCTGCCACCTACATCCGTCAACCAACCCTGGGCCAAGTCTGCATTTCACTACCAACTTTTCAGTTCAGTGTAAATGGAATCAGCCCAATTCCAGCATAGTCGGATTAGAAAATGGGCTGAAAACCTGACTACGATTAAGGTCTGAACACCTTAAAAGTGACTTTCTTTTCCGGTGAGCTAATGGTACCAAAACTAGATCACATTTGCAGATGGACCTAATTGCAACATTTATAGAACGCGAAGGATTGCACTAACCAGACTCCAAATTTTTGCGGGAAAAAAACACTTAGCAAGTGTAACCCTGATTAAAGCACATAAAGGGTGAATTTCAACTCTTTCGCGTGGGCACGTGGTGGCTCTTAGAAGAGCCTTTGGGGGGGTTGGTTTGGGAGCCGGCGGGCTCCGAGGGGAGCGGCTCTAGGCTCTCTCCCCGCGGATGCGGCGCGCCAGCTGGATGTCCTTGGGCATGATGGTGACTCGCTTGGCGTGGATGGCGCACAGGTTGGTGTCCTCGAAGAGCCCCACCAGATAAGCCTCGCTCGCCTCCTGCAAGGCCATGACGGCCGAGCTCTGGAAGCGCAGGTCCGTCTTGAAGTCCTGGGCGATCTCCCGCACCAGGCGCTGGAAGGGCAGCTTGCGGATCAGCAGCTCGGTGGATTTCTGGTAGCGGCGGATTTCCCGCAGGGCCACGGTGCCGGGGCGGTAGCGATGGGGCTTCTTCACCCCGCCCGTGGCGGGGGCGCTTTTCCGGGCAGCTTTAGTGGCGAGCTGCTTGCGGGGCGCTTTGCCACCGGTGGATTTACGAGCCGTCTGCTTGGTACGGGCCATGCTCGCTGCAGCGCACTACCAGCCTTCCTCCAGCCCTGCCACAGAGCAATAGGCACCCTGCCGCCGCTGTGCGTCATTTATAGCCCAGTCCTGGCTCCTGATTGGCTAGGAGCAGCAGGGCGACCGTTGAGAGGTTTAAATTTCCCGGGCTCAGCACGGATTGGCCATAGGGGGCGGCTCCCTCTGTTGGGCTCATGAGGCTTCTGGGGTTTGAGCGCTTCTCGCCTTTGGAAGTGCAGGGGGCGGGGACTGGTCTCTGGGGCACGGGGATTGGCTGGAACTTGAAAACCGCCACCTCCCTACAAGAGTGCGGGGGTCAGGTGTGTCAAGGAGGGTTGCTAGAACTAAGTCCTCGCCTCTGATTGGCTGGCCAGTATTTGAATTTCCCGGGCTTGACAGGGATTGGCTGGAGATTTTACGCCCACGCGTGTTTGTCCACAGGTGCCCGTGGACCTGTGTTTCCCCCCCCCCGTCGCTCTCCCGGGGAAACACAAGGCTCCCTGGTGGCGAAGCGCTGTGGCAGGCTGGTCCTTGAACTCTGCTGCTAAATTCGGGGTGTCGGCGCTAAAGGGGGGTAGGGGTGAGTCAGCGGCTCGTGCACCGTGCACGGGGACCCCGGCCCTGCAACGGGCCCCGGGCTCCCCTCTGCCCATGCAGTGGCAGCAAAGACTCAAACTGCGACTCCCAACGTGAGCCACGTGTGCAGAACGTTTCTGTCGGCCCCACACCGGGGGGGGCAGTTTTCCCCTCTGCAACCCCACCTAGAAACAAACCTCCGGCTTGCATTTGAATCTGTGCCTCTCGTCTGAATGCGCTTCCCGCCCCTCCGGGCTCGATGTCATAGACACTGAATGAAAGCAAGATCCACAGGAGAATATGATCCATAAGTCTGAATTTTTCAAGGGTATGAAGATCACAATAATTTCCATGGCAACATATGATATGAAGTCCTAAGTACAGGGTAGGGGGCTTTGATACAGGCTCTAGCGAAAGGCGAGCTAGACTATGGGGCAGGTGGGAAGCTCTTATTCCTAACCACATGGTTTGTTCTGTCCTGATCCCCCGCTTCATTGACGCCCGTAGAAGCAGGATCTGGGTGGTTGTTGGGGGCGGGGGAGGTGTTATGATCTAATGATTAAAGCACAACATGTCCCGACATCTGGATTCTATGCCAGAGACGCTGCTTTGTGTGACCCTTTGCATGGCTTTTAGCATCTCTGATCTTCTCCCTCCCCCCAAAGGGGCACGTTTTCTAAGGAGTGAATTCGCTTTGTGGCTGCTGAATGAGAACGGAGGGGATGCGTGCGTGGCGGGAGGTCTGAAGAGGCTTGGAAAGATCCGCCCTTGGAAACAATGTTTCCTTTCTTCTCCAGCCGGCTGCAGCTCATTGCGAGCCAGGCCAGAGGAGAACGGGGTTTCACCAAAGACAGAAATGAGGGGTCTCCTGTCCCATTCATTTACTCTTAACATTATTGGCCTTCTCACTCATGGGACAGCTCCAGCTCTTGACCTCACAACCTGGGAGAGAAAACTAATTCACAGCTTTCATCTACCCCCTCAAACTCTTAAAACGAAACCTCTATCTTTGCCGGATTTCATGGATATCTATTTTCTTTTTGCCCTGTATGAATTGGTACCGACTGCTTTATTCCGTTTACACCACGGACACTAAGCATCCCATTTCAGTATCACAGCTCTATAGTCTAGTACAGACTTCCTAGGAACTATAAGGGACTGACAAGCTCTTTTTAGGGATTTGTGGGTGGCTCTTAAAAGAGCCTTTGGGTTCACGCAGATCGAGTCGCGGGGAAACTTCTCCCCCAGGGGACGCAGCAGCCTCACTTGCCCTTAGCCTTATGGCTCTCGGTTTTCTTGGGCAGCAGCACCGCCTGGATGTTGGGCAGGACCCCACCCTGGGCGATGGTGACTTTGCCCAGCAGCTTGTTCAGCTCCTCATCGTTGCGGATAGCCAGCTGCAAGTGGCGGGGAATGATGCGGGTTTTCTTGTTGTCGCGGGCGGCGTTGCCAGCCAGCTCCAAGATTTCAGCAGTCAGATACTCCAGCACCGCAGCCATGTAAACGGGGGCGCCAGCACCCACTCGCTCCGCATAGTTCCCCTTACGCAGCAGCCGGTGAACACGGCCTACAGGAAACTGCAGCCCCGCACGAGATGAGCGAGACTTAGCCTTCGCTCGCACTTTCCCACCTTGCTTTCCACGGCCAGACATGACAACGGCTTGCTCAAACTTTGCTCACAAGAACGAAATGTAACAATATCTAGTTTCTCTAGTTGCTGGCCTTTTATTCTCTCACGGGGATGGGGCGAGCGGCTCCTGATTGGCTGCCTCATGCGTCTCTTCCAAAACACCCAATGGGAAAGACACTTCGCAAACCCGCCAATCGGGAAAGAAAGAGGGGGCTGCCGTCCAATCGCAGCGCAGCATTTCGACGACGCTCCTTTACATCGGCGGTCACGACTAGAAATGGCGGCCCGATATGGAAGCAGCCAATAGGAAGGGTGGAAT
The DNA here is from genome assembly GCF_965152235.1 of Eretmochelys imbricata. Classification (NCBI taxonomy): domain Eukaryota; kingdom Metazoa; phylum Chordata; order Testudines; family Cheloniidae; genus Eretmochelys; species Eretmochelys imbricata. Next base: position 15,653,372 of record NC_135594.1, read on the forward strand.
TAGGCTACCCTCATTTGCATAGGGGCGCTATAAAGAAAGGACTCTCGGCCGGGCGGATTATTGCCTTGCTGGTTCTGTTCTGTGTTATCAGCAGCGATCGAGATGCCTGAGCCGGCGAAATCTGCTCCCGCGCCCAAGAAGGGCTCCAAGAAAGCGGTGACCAAGACCCAGAAAAAAGGGGATAAGAAGCGTCGCAAGACCAGGAAGGAGAGTTACTCCATCTATGTCTACAAGGTGCTGAAGCAGGTTCACCCCGACACCGGCATCTCCTCTAAGGCCATGGGCATCATGAATTCTTTCGTCAATGACATCTTCGAGCGCATTGCTGGGGAGGCGTCCCGCCTGGCGCATTATAACAAGCGCTCCACCATCACCTCCCGGGAGATCCAGACCGCCGTACGCCTGCTGTTGCCCGGGGAGCTGGCCAAACACGCCGTGTCTGAGGGCACCAAGGCTGTGACCAAGTACACCAGCTCCAAGTAATCGCGCTGTGTTCTCCAAGAGACTTCCACTATGAACCCAAAGGCTCTTTTAAGAGCCACCCACTTTCTCCATGAGAGAGCTGAGAGTCCTAGCTAATACCCCTATAAAAACATGATCAATGCGTTTTAGAGTATTAAGTTATATGTAAGATTTATATGAGGAATGAGAATTTTTTCTAGAAAGCTATTGTCTTAAGGTTTGCTATACAACAGAAAATAGATGCTTACCTAGAATTTTAATTTTAGAATAGATAAAAATGTTCTGTTCTATTAATGTCTACTATTCAGCAATAGCATCTGAACACCTTTATGTTTATGCAATAGAAAATATCAATTTTTATAAAATATTAGTGATGAAGATTTTTTTAGTGTATTTTCCCTAATAAAAATTCTTTCTATCTCTATCTAGAAAACAGAAGGGATTAGTTCATAGCTCTAAACAAATGGCACCAAAATACATAAAGGGACTGGGGAAGGAGAGGCCTAGAGCCATTATGAGTGTAAACATGCAGACTGGATTTCTCTAATTAGAAAATGAATGTTAATTTTAAAAATCACCATTTAGTTATTTGGGGAGGCATCCATTCTTGTGATATCTGTGTCCTCAATGAAAGAGGCTTTAGTCACTGTTTAACCCTTAATTGTTTGCTTTTTTTATCTAGAGTTAACCCCCCAAGTTTTGTAACTGCAAGAAAATTGTATTCGTAGAGTAAAATCTCTAACGTTAGGCTGATACACCTTCGCTGTAAACTTTGAATCCATTAGAATAAATATTCCCATATTCACTTCCCCCAAGACTTAAAGAAAACCATTGTGAAATAACCTGAAGCTGCTTTTAGAGACAAGTCAAATTACAAATTGGCATTCGATCTTTGCAGAGAGGTATATTGTAAGGGTAGTATACACTTCCAGCCTTTTAACAAAATACCACATTTAGTATAAGCTGCCATCTCCTTACAACTAAGAGAAAAGGAGGACTTGTGGCACCTTTGAGACTAACAAATTTATTTGAGCGTGAGCTACAGCTCACTGCATCGGATGCACGAAAGCTTCTGCTCAAATAAATTGGTTAGTCTGGAAGGTGCCACAAGTCCCCCTGTTCTTTTTGCGAATACAAACTAACACGGCTGCTACTCTGAAAACTGTAAGAGAGACACTGAGGATTTTCTGTCCTTTCCAGTTTTGACATGGAGCTATATTTTTATTTATTTTTTCATATTAACGTCACACACACACCCCCCTCCAGCACATGGAAGTTAAATAGTTGACCTGGGAGTCACCTGCACCGAGGCAGTCCAAGGGTCTCGAAGAGAGGGGGCTGGGGTGTAGCTCAAACAGTCTTTGACTCCAAACTGCGGCCAACGTGATTCTCTCGGCCAGAGAAGTGGGGAGGAGACAAAAGGTCACTTGACGTTTACAAATATCCAGGTGTTTAGGATGCTCATAAGTGTGAATTGGGACACACCCCGCCGTTGGGCTGAGGATGAAAAAGCTGTATTCCCTCCAAGTGGCGCCGTGGGAGGTTTTTTTCCCCCTCTGCAAAGTTTGGGGCTGGGCAGACTTCAGGAACTGAATGCCAGGACGCGGCAGAAAGAACAAAGCGCCCCATTTGCGCGGCCGTGGGGTGGATCCATTTGTGCTCCGCCACCTCTCCAGCCCCAAACCTTTGTGATACTTCCTGGATCCCAATAAAACAAATAACCGATTTCCAGAGTCCAAAAGGGACTTTTTAAATCTCTTCCGAGTTAAGGGCGGGGAATATGCAGTCCTGCCCTCTCTGTTACCCGACGGAGCCAAAAATGCAGGGGCCTAAGGGCAATTAAAGGACACCCAGACTTCCTCTAACACTCACTTTGCGGCCTGCCTCAGCTCAGAGATCCCTGACATGATTCGCAGCCCATGAACTCAACGCTGAGCGGTAACATGTAATTCCGAAAGTCCTAATGCTAAAATGACACTCTTCTTCCCCCCCCCCCGACCTTTTGCGCATGCTCTGGGGCAGATAAGGCGCCAAATTTTACTATTTAATTTTAAATGAAAGACTGTACGCTGATTGGCCAGCGTGACAAGAGGTCTCATTGGTGGAAGCGGAGAAGCTAGGGTTTGGGAGGCAAAAGGGGAGTTGAAGTACAGGTAGGTACATTGTAAGGAGAGTGATCACTTTAGATAAGCTATTACCAGCAGGAGAGTGGGGTGGGGGGAGAGAAAACCTGGATTTGTGCTGGAAATGGCCCACCTTGATCATCAGACACATTGTAAGGAGAGTGATCGCTTTAGATAAGCTATTACCAGCGGGAGAGTGGGGTGGGGAGAGAGAAAACCTTTTGAAGTGATAAACACCCATTTTTTCACAATCTGTGTGTATAAAAACATCCTCACTGCATTTTCCACTTTTATGCATCCAGTGAAGTGAGCTCTAGCTCACAAAAGCTTGTGCTCAAATAAATTGGTTAGTCTCTAAGGTGCCACAAATCCTCCTTTTCTTTTTGCAAATACAGACTAACACAGCTGCTACTCTGATACAGGTAGGTAGTTCTCCTGCCCGTCTTGTTCCCTCTCCGTTTTTCCTCTGGTCAGGACGGGGCACCACAAAATTCGGAGGGAATCTGGATTATTGTCCAATATTTAGGGTATTGGCAAACCTGAGTGTGTCTTTCTTGCCACACATGGGGGTGGGGTGTGAAGGTCATCTCAGGGCTAATTAGGGTGGCCAATTCTCCAGGAATCGGCATCGATCTCCTGGTGAGTATTGAAAGCAATTTGCGAGATTTTAGTAGGATATTTTAAGGAAATGATATTGTCATGTTGGCAGGGAAATCTCTTGGAATAGCTTCAAGCCGAGTTGGCAACTGTAATGCATGAAGAAACTCTAGGGCTCAAGGTTTTCCTGGCAAACGTGATCCACTCAGAACATGCCAAGACAGGGGTTCTCAAACTGGGGATTGGGACCCCTCAGGGGGTTGTGAGGTAATTACATGGGGGGTGGGGTCATGAGCTGTCGGCCTCCACCCCAAACCCCACTCTGCCTCCAGCATTTATAATGGTGTTAAATATATTTAAAAGTGTTTTTAATTTATAAGGGAGGGTCACACTCAGAGGCTTGCTATGTGAAAGGGATCACCAGTACAACGTTTGAGAATTACTGTGCGAAGAGAAACACCGTGAAGGCCATGGATGTGGTGTATACATTGAAACATCAAGGTCGCACCTTACATGGGTTTGGGGGGGTTGAACCCTCAGCCATACCCACAAAGTAGATGTTCCATCTTTAAAAGCCCTTCCCTGGCTGCATGGAAAGAGCTGGATTTGCTCCAAGCCAAAGTGATGTAAATAACAGAGTTAAGGTAAAAACATTCTGAAGTCGTCTCAGAACCGAAGTAACACACAACAAAGTTTAGGTTCTGAGTGGGATTTTCTGTTTACCCCACATCCCTAGTGAGAGAAAGCCCAGGCCTTTTAAATGGAAGCACAGTAAAATCAATATGCTTTCCAAAACACGCCTAAACTACACACTTTGCCAAACCCTATAGAATAGCTCCTCTTACTTCAGTTAAAAACAAAAATGGAAAAGAAGAAACCCTGTATTTCTCAAAATGTAGTCCCCTCTGTAACTGTGACCACCCAGAATGACAGTAACAAGAACATAAAAGCTGCCACACTGGGTCAGACTATGGTCCATTTTGCTCAATATCCTATCCCTGACAGTGGTCCATACCAGAGCTTCAGGAGGGAGTGTACAGAACAGGGCAATCCCAGAGTAATCTACCCTGGCTTCCATTCCTGGCTCATGGTAGTCAGAGGGTTAGGGTCACCTGGAGCCACTAGTGCAGGGGTTCTCCCAACAAATTTTTTGGTGGCCACGGAGTATGGCCACCAATTCTTGCTGGTGGCCACGCTAACAATTTTTCCTGAAATAATTAACTTTAGAATAAATAAATATGCACATACACATGTCCAAATCGTAATTTATTTATGTAGGGTTTTTCAGACTGGGACATAAAAATACTGTGCAAATTATCTCTATTCTTTACTGGCCCTAAACAGAATAGAAACACAAATAAGGCGCTCTGCATGTTTTTGTCAGTTGTTGTTTCTTTTCCTTTTTTGACAGGTTTCAGAGTAACAGCCGTGTTAGTCTGTATTCGCAAAAAGAAAAGGAGTACTTGTGGCACCTTAGAGACTAACCTATTTATTTGAGCATGAGCTCTAAGTCTCTAAGGTGCCACAAGTACTCCTTTTCTTTTTCCTTTTTTGGTTGCTTCAAAAAAAAAAAAGATTTGCTAGCTAGTAAGTCTGGTGCTGTGAAAAGTGATATTAACAAACATACAAATATCACTTTTCACAGCAGAAACCTTACTCAGCCCGAGCAAGCCCTGGGACAAATTAAGCCCTGGATGGGGAGATGGGCAAGGAGGCAGTGGGGCCCAGGGACCATGGCGGGGATGGTGAGCCTAGGGCCAGAGCCTGCCATCACATGGATGGAGCCTGAAGCTGAAGTCTGCTCCCCCCACCAGGAAAGTCACCAGCTGCCTGCACCTCCAGCATTTGTGTCTTCAGAGGGGGCAGAGCTCAACCCCTGCTGGCAGCCCTGGGAGACGGCCAGTGCTTTGTTCCCTCTCCGAATCACAGCCCAAGGCTGTGGCTGCAAAAATAGCCCCCACTGTCTGCATTTGAGAAACGCTGCACTGACAGGCCTATCTTCCCTGCATGTATTCAGTTCTTTTCTGACCCCCAAGTTATGCTTTTGGGCAGCACAACATCCCATGGCACTGGATTAGCTGCATGTTGTGTGGGAAAAGTACTTTCTCTTATTTGTATTAAACATGCTGAATATTAATTTCCTTGGGTGGACCCTGGTTTTTGTATTGTGTACCTCTCCTCTTCCTGCTGTGTTCTTAGAAATCTCTCTCATCTGTCACACCACACACACACCTTCCCTTTACTTTTAATGGAACATATCTGATCTAGGGTTGACAGAGTAGCAGAAATTGTACCCTCATTCTCTTTGCTATAGGATAGTTCCATATCATAATTCTGGAGTTCCAGATTCTAGCATAAGAGTTTAGTATCAGATTTCTACATGTAATGTAACCATATGAGGAGTGAATGGTCTGTGTCCACAGTAACTTCTTACCATGTAAACATAGCTGCAAATCTTTAAGACTGCATACAATGGCTAGACACACTTTCTGTATAATAGCATAATTTTTCTCCTCAGTGATAGACCCAGGGAGCTCAATCTACTTAGGTTAATAAAGACAAGGTTAAGGGGTGATTTGATCAGTCTGAAAGTAGCAAAATAGGGAACAGCTACTTGAGAAAGTTGCCGCCCTTACAATTAATTGTCCCTAGTAATTATTTAACTTGAATGTATCAAACACCCTGCCAGATAACTTTGCCTACAGCGGACAAAAGTAATGCATAAAATCCAGTAAAACAAAAAGTAACATGCCAACTAGCCAGATAAACTTGTGACAAATTAATTCATATTTCTTGCAATGCTGAGACCAACAGCTATTGTGAATTACACTTTTCCTTTGCCAGGTAGCCTTAGTCCAGGGCTTAAAACACAGCTGGAGTTCCAGGTGACTAGTTCCTTTCCCATCTTGACTATCAATTTTCTGTGTGGTTTTAGGAAAGACACTTAGGCCAATGTTTGCAGGCTGTGATGCTTATAAGCACCTCAGCACAGGGATCCCAGATGAAAATAATCAAACTGCACAGCACAGCACAAGTGAACCCAAACACTGCCTTTTGGGAGTTCTAAATGTTTTGTTCCTAGGTGTGGGTTGCTCTGTTTGAAAACACTAGGATTCATTCGTTGGAAGGGGTAGAGTTGCAGAAGCTGCAACTGCTCACTCACCTGTGCAGCTCCAGGATCTGGTTAGTGCAAAACGGGAACAAGGTTTCAGAAGTTTGTGCTGAGAAAAATAGAGAAGTATTTCCCCTACCGCCCCCAATGTGTGGCTCAGGGATCTGATTAGTGCAAAACCAGGACAAGGTTTCTGAAAAAAAGTATTATATGGTGATACCAAAAGAGTAGACAACATTTTCCCGAGCTGCCCCTACCTCCCCAAGACAGGGAGTGATTCCCAGTTCCTTCTGAAATTGTGGGTGGCTCTTAAAAGAGCCTTTGGTTTTAGGTGGGGATGGGTATCCACGCTCACTTGCCCTTGGCTTTGTGGCTCTCGGTTTTCTTGGGCAGCAGCACCGCCTGGATGTTGGGCAGGACCCCGCCCTGGGCGATGGTGACTCCCCCCAGCAGCTTGTTCAGCTCCTCGTCGTTGCGCACGGCCAGCTGCAAGTGGCGGGGAATGATGCGGGTTTTCTTGTTGTCGCGGGCGGCGTTGCCAGCCAGCTCCAAGATCTCAGCGGTCAGATACTCCATCACCGCGGCCAGGTACACGGGGGCGCCGGCTCCCACCCGCTCCGCGTAGTTTCCCTTACGCAGCAGCCGGTGCACCCGCCCGACCGGGAACTGCAGCCCCGCACGAGAAGAGCGAGACTTGGCCTTGGCCCGCACCTTCCCTCCTTGCTTTCCGCGGCCAGACATGACGAGCACCCCAGACACCTCCCTCAGCCAGCAAACACACAATGACACTCCAGCGGGAGTGCAGGGCTCCCGGCCTTTTATTCCCTCACGGGGATGGGGCGAGCGGCTCCTGATTGGCTGCCTCAAGCTTCTCTTCCAAAACACCCAATGGGAAAGACGCTTCGCAAACCCGCCAATCGGGAAAGAAAGAGGGGGCTGCCGTCCAATCGCAGCGCAGCATTTCGACGACGCTCCTTTACATCGGCGGTCACGACTAGAAATGGCGGCCCGATATGGAAGCAGCCAATAGGAAGGGTGGAATTAGGCTACCCTCATTTGCATAGGGGCGCTATAAAGAAAGGACTCTCGGCCGGGCGGCTTATTGCCTTGCTGGCTCTGTTCTGTGTTGTCAGGAGCGATCGAGATGCCTGAGCCGGCGAAATCTGCTCCCGCGCCCAAGAAGGGCTCCAAGAAAGCGGTGACCAAGACCCAGAAAAAAGGGGACAAGAAGCGCCGCAAGACCAGGAAGGAGAGTTACTCCATCTATGTTTACAAGGTGCTGAAGCAGGTTCACCCCGACACCGGCATCTCCTCCAAGGCCATGGGCATCATGAATTCCTTCGTCAACGACATCTTCGAGCGCATTGCTGGGGAGGCGTCCCGCCTGGCGCATTATAACAAGCGCTCCACCATCACCTCCCGGGAGATCCAGACCGCCGTACGCCTGCTGCTGCCCGGGGAGCTGGCCAAACACGCCGTGTCTGAGGGCACCAAGGCTGTGACCAAGTACACCAGCTCCAAGTAATCGCGCTGTGGCCCTCCCGCCCGGAGGCGTCCGTTTAAAAAAAACCCAAAGGCTCTTTTAAGAGCCACCCACTGTCTCCAGGAGAGAGCTGTAAACATTGCACGTTGTGTGAGCAAAGCGTATAGTGCCTCTTATTATTTGCATGTTTTTTTCTTTAGCTTGCTGTTCGTTTTGGGGCTTTCTGGGGCAGTGGGGGTTGTGCTTTAGCAAACCTTGATTGCAGCCTTGATGGATTTAATTGCCTATTCGTTTATATTAAGTAGTGTGCGGCTTTGCTTTAAGCGGCTCTGTCCTGGAAGTTTTTGGGGGGGTTACCTTGCTCTTTAGCGGCGGGGCTGCGGAACCTTGTAGCCTTGGGGAGCCTTTGTTCTAATCACTCAATAGATTCTGTAGGATTGAATAATTAGTGTGTTTTTGCTGTTGCTTTATACAATAAAAGCCTAGGAAAACCCGGTACAAAGTGCTTAAAATCAAATTTAAAATATTTTTGTAACGTTAACTTTAAAATATATAAACTGAGAAGTCTGCACAGCGGGTACCGTGCTTAGTTTATCCGCAAAGCCAAAGTTAAGGCCATAGGAGACATACCCTACCCAATCACCCCCAGCCCGAAGTCAACAACAGGCCTCTGCCCCACGGCTAACCAAACATCTCGCCATCTACCAGCCGCAATGTGACATTCGCTGAGTTGCCAGAAGGCCCCAGTCCCCACTTTCGTGGACAACCTCCCACGCTGGGAAGGGGAAGGAGAAAGGGAGAGACCTGAAATCCCTGGTCAGTGAAATCTCCTCTGCTGCGTTAGGACCCCTGCCATTAACGTGCAACAAATGGGGCTTTTCTGGGAGGGAATCGCAGTTTAAATATGTTCTAGGGTGCTTTTTGCTGAACGACTGGCGGGGACCCCACTCCGTGGGGACCCTCCCCCCACAGTTACTTGGGCGGTGCGGGGTGGGAGGGTTCACACTAAAGCGCTCCGGGCGGCTCCTCGGCCCGCATTCAAAGATCAAGGCCGGCTATGATTGGACGCGGTACGATCTCACTGGCCGGAAAGGAAATGCGTTTGTGTGTGTGGTGGGGGAGGGTTTCTTACCTTTTCCACCTCGGTTTTCCCTCTGATCCCATTACATCCACGCTGTTTGCAGCCAGCCTTAAACCAGGACCCAAACGACTCCGCTTTATAGAGGCCTTCCTCCCGTCAATTACCATGGATAAGAACACCTGGCTTGGCTTGGCTGGGTTGCATATGCCCGATCAATCAAGTGCTGTTTTATCTGTTATCTTTTTGCTACTTTTATTTTTATTTGGGTGGGGGAAGGGAGGTAAAGGTTATTTTTAATTAAAAAAAAAAAAAGGCATTAAAAACCCTGCAAAGTGCTTCAGGGCATCACCAGGCCTAAGATCTGCTTTTAGCCCATTCACATTGGGGTTGAAATCCTAAATCGACCCCCAGATGCAGAAGAGCAAGGGAGGGCTGAGGCTTGTCCTGGAGAATGATGTGATCTGGGATACAGCGTTGCACACAGACCGGGCTAAGATAAGTGTGTGCATAGTGCTTGGGTTGGGGGTGTACACAGATGCATCTGATGAAGTGGGTTTTAGCTCACGAAAGCTCATGCTCAAATAAATGTGTTAGTCTCTAAGGTGCCACAAGTCCTCCTGTTCTTTTTGCGGATACAGACTAACAGGGCAGCTACTCTGAAACAGATATCAGGGTTACACCTTCGGGGGAGGGGGGCTGAACCTTCAGCCAGTTGCAAAAAGAAACAATGACCCAAAGAAAGGGGTCTTGAAGGCTGGCTCACTGCCACACCAAAAGTGTTGGTTTATTTAGCAAAAAGTCAATATTAAATGTATTTTAAATATTCACTCTTCTATGTGCTTTCAATTACTTGCATGGTTAACCAAAGCATTTGGGATGCAATAATCTAGCTCCTCCTGGTGTGGAACAGCAAATAGTATATGTTTGCTTCCTGGAGAGTTCTTTTAAACGGACACAATTCAGCCCAATAGTTTGGACTGGCAACCTTCCCTCAATTTCCGCTGATTCTGCAGCCTTAACATGTGAAATGTTTATTTCAGTGTTTGTTTTGCACTCATTGTAGCTGCGGTGATGATGGTTCTCTAAGGAGTGACTCTAGCCCAGTGGCTCTCCACCTTTCCAGACTACCGTACCCACCCTTTCAGGAGTCTGATTTGTCTGGTGCGGACACACACCCCCGGCAAGTTTCACCTCATTGTAAAAATGACTTGCTTACAAAATCAGACCTAAAAATACAAAGCATCACAGCCACGTGGTTGATGAAAAATGCCTGACATTCACAGTTTGCCATATCATTATGAAATAGATCAATTGGAATATAAATATTGTCCTTGCATTTCGGTGTATAGAACACAGAGCGGTATAAACAAGTCATTGTCTGTATGGAATTTTAGTTTGTACTGACTTTGCTAGGGCTTTTTTGTAGCCTGTTGTGAAACTAGGCCAATCCCTAGATGTGTGGATGGACCCCCTGGAAGACCTCTGGATACACAAACCCCTGGTGGAGAACCCCTGCACTAGAGCTGTAGCTCACGAAAGCTTATGCTCAGATAAACTGGTTCGTCTCTAAGGTGCCACAAGTCCTCCTTTTCGTTTTGCAAATACAGACCAACACGGCTGTTACTCAGAAACAAATCTACTACTGCGTTAGGGTCTTTGCTAACACCCTTTTTACCTTGATACTGTTACAATACCGAAAAGCAGGGCTGACAATTCTCATCATTTTGTCATCCGTCTCCCAATCATCATTGTTTTCTTTAAAGCCCCAGCTCCTGGAGTCAAGTGAATAATGGGATGCTTTCAGCCTTCCTTCTTAAAGCAAACCTAATGTTTCTAGCCCTGGTGGCTGTGGAGAAAGCTTCAAAACGTGAGACACACACCCCACCCCTTAGGCACCCTAAAGGCTCCAAAAGCAGAAGGCAAACAAATGAACTCCAGAAATCTCTTATTTTTACATAATCTCATGACTTTAAAGTCAAGCTGGTGGTTTTTGGTGACCCGGACTCATCAGTTTTGAACATTTGGAGTTGGCAATCCTGGACAAATCACCTCCTTTCTTCAAAAAGAAAAGGAGTACTTGTGGCACCTTAGAGACTAACCCATTTATTTGAGCATAAGCTTTCGTGAGCTACAGCTCACTTCATCGGATGCATACTGAGCTGTAGCTCACGAAAGCTTATGCTCAAATAAATGGGTTAGTCTCTAAGGTGCCACAAGTCCTCCTTTTCTTTTTGCGAATACAGACTGACACGGCTGTACTCTGAAACCTCCTTTCTTCACCCAGTCCTTTTCCCTCCTCAGCAATAAGGCTGCTGCTTGAAGGGTAATTAATGATTAAGTGCTGAGCCACAGGATCACAGTCCCCCATGCTCCCGCCTTTAGCTACAAGGGCAGAGATTTGCACCCCCAGGGTCCCTTTCCTGAGCTCTTGTCACATCTCTGCACTGGGATTCAGTTTGCTGGGACAGTGGCCAGCCACTGATTGGCTAATCTTTGCCCAATCAGAGCGCAGGACGTCACTTTAAAAAGACAAAGTCTCTCTCTTCAGTCCGTGAGCCCGGATAGCTCAGTCGGTAGAGCATCAGACTTTTAATCTGAGGGTCCAGGGTTCAAGTCCCTGTTCGGGCGACAAAAGTTATTTTATGATTCTGCTGGCAGCTACATTCATCCCTGCACTTTGCTGCATTCACATTTTCCCACAAACCCAGAGACAATTCCTAGAAAAGCGCCCGGTCGCATTTCCACTCCCCCATGCCCTGCCCTGTAAACGACAGTCACACAAAATGGTGTTTGGGCCTGTTGTCAAAAGGTATGAGAGGAATCATTGAGGAGGGGGAGAGAAGAAATAAATGGGGGGGGAAATCACTGATTTGAAATGACCATTGTCCAATTCCATTTTATGAACCGGTCTCCAGAAAGCTTTTCTTACCACATCACCGCTGAAGTAGATTGTTCCTGAGCTGGGGGTACAAATCTCTCCCCAGTGTCTCACAGATGTCCCTAGAACAGTGGTTCTCAAACTTTTTTTCCCGCGAACCACTTGAAAATTGTCGAGGGTCCCGGTGGGGCCACTTAATGATCTTTCCAAATGTTGTTCGTACCGTTAGCTAGCTATTGTAAAGCGCTTTGGATAAAAGCACGGTATGAAAAAAAAACCTTAATTATAATGAACTTATTTTGTTCCACAAATGAAAGCACACCACTCATATTTTAATACCAGTAGTCTTACCTTTCTAATGTGATGGATGTGCCCTCTCTCCCCCACCGCGGCAGCCACCGAGTCTTTTAGGAAGGCGGGGGGGTCCTCTCCCAGGCTTCACTAATTAGGTGGGTGGCCCTTTATTCTTTTGTGTGCAGCCGCCCAGGTGCGCACCTTAGAGGGAACTTTCCGCAGACCACCTGAATGGAGCACACAGGCCACAGTTTGAGAGCCTCTGCCCTAGGGAATGCGCAGCGTTGTCTCCTGCAAGCCAGGCGTCATTACAAGGAGTTGGAACTTGTAGGTGTCACCCTGGGGTCATTTGAGAAAGACAGCGAGCCTTGGGGGAACATGCATCTGGTGTCTCTTGGTGTCTGCAGTGCTACAAATCCTGCTCAAGGAGGTGCTGGATGGGCCCAGAATGGGGCAGTCAAAGGTTTTGTGTGGTTGCACGTTCCTTAAGATACACCAAAGTGAAGAAAAGGGAGAGTGGAGGAATAAAAATAAAAGGAGGGTTGTTGTTTTTTTAATATGCTTTGGTAAGGAAAAGACCGAGATTACGCCAGAGAGGGCTGCAAAATCACGATGATAATAACAAAAGGAAAAAAGCTGGGGGTGTTGTGGCCAATCGAAATTTGAATGGGAGTCCAAGTTCAGTGTAGCCATTAACCGCTGAACCTGCTACTGCTCCTTCTCTGTACATCGGCACTGAGTGGTGATAATAACCGACCAGCACAGACCTTGACTGAGATCAGGGTCTCTGTTGCATCACGTGTGGCAGAAACTCCTATCAGGATGAAGGACACAATCTTCACACACTGATTGAGACAAGGGCCTTCTTTACAGACCCCGGGGACCCCATCGTGCCAGGGACCGCACAGACCCCAGTCAGTCATGAGACATGTGGATGGCCAGATGGACCTGATGTCCGCACTGTCTGCCTTCTCTCTGAGCAAAATCTCGTTTCTTTCCCCCCACATTGGGAGTCAAACAAGAGTCACCTGGATGAAAACCATGAATCTCAATGTTCTCAGACTGGGGGGTGGGGAGGGGGGTGCAGAATGTACTGGGGGGGCAGGAGAAGGCAGAGCAGTGGCTGCTGGCTGGGGGCCCAGCTCTGAAGGCAGAGCTGCTGTCAGCAGCAGTGCAGAAATAAGGATGGCATCGTGTGGACACTCTTCTCATCCCTTGAAGACCTGGGCTTTGCAGATGATTTTACTATCCTATCACATACCCAACACCACCTACAAGAAAAAACTACTTGACTCACTGGAACACTGGAATGCATTACCTAGGGACGTGGTAGAATCTCCTTCCTTAGAAGTTTTTAAGGTCAGGCTTGACAAAGCCCTGGCTGGGATGATTTAATTGGGGATTGGTCCTGCTTTGAGCAGGGGGTTGAACTAGATGACCTCCTGAGGTCCCTTCCAACCCTGATATTCTATGATTCTATGACTCAAGGCATTCAGCCAGCAAATTGGGCTGAACATCAACCACAATAAGACAGAGATCATGCCCTGTACTATTGCCTCCTCATCGTTCTCACCAATGTAGAAACATTCACATACTGGGGCAGCACCATCAGCCAGGATGGTGGAACAAGCCAGGACATCTGGAACAAAACCAATGAAGCCAGGAGCGCCTTCAGGAGCTTAAATGCAGTCTGGAAATCATGAAAATACGACACCAAAACCAAACTCAAGATTTATCAGAGCTGTGTACTTTCAAGACTACTTTATAGTGCAGAATGGTGAGGAATGAGAAAGTATTACCAGTCCAAACTGTCTTCATTCCATACAACCTTCCTCAGAAAAATCCTCCGTATCTTTTGGCCCAGAACAATCTCAAACCAAGATCTGTGGACACAGTGGAGCCAAAGGGATCTGAGCCCCATCATTGCCAGGAGGCATTGGAGATGGATCGGCCGTGCGCTTCGGATGGAAACTGATTCCATCACCAGAGTAGCGATAAGACGGACACCTGAAGGCAAGCGGAAACGAGGCCGCCCAAAAACAAGCTGGCGAAGAGCTGTGGAAGCCAAGCTGAAAAACGTGGGGCACGACTAGGGAATCATTGAGAGACTTGCCAGAAACAGACAGGAATGGAGGCGCTTCATCACTGCCCTAAATGCCAGAGGGATAATAGGAACGTGGTGATGATGATGAGTACGGTATTACCACCCTTACGTCTCCGCTTCAGAGCTGGGCGTCTGGAGAGCTATAGACCAGTGGTTCTCAAACCTTTCTGCTGGTGACTCCTTTCACATCGCAAGCCTCTGAGGGCGACATCCCCACCCCCTTATAAATTAAAAACACTTTTAAAATATTTAACACCATTATAAACACTGGAGGCAAAGCGGGGTTTGGGGTGGAGGCTGACAGCTCGCGAGCCTCCGCCCCCCCCCATGTAATAACCTCACCACCTCCTGCAGGGTCCCGACCCCCAGTTTGAGAACCCCTGCTATAGACTGTGTACCTCTCCGCTAGAATCAATGTTTTTAATATTTAGGGAAAGTTGCTGGTGGGGAACCGCAGCACCACCTAGTGGTGGACAGAGGCACTGTGTCATTAACTCTTCGTGCGCTGAAAGTCAAACTCAACTATCCATTCCTGAAAAGAACAGGAGGACTTGTGGCACCTTAGAGACTAACCAATTTATTTGAGCATAAGCTTTCGTGAGCTACAGCTCACTTCATCGGATGCATACTGTGGAAAGTACAGAAGATCTTTAATTGGTTAGTCTCTAAGGTGCCACAAGTCCTCCTTTTCTTTTTGCGAATACAGACTAACAGGGCTGTTACTCGGAAACCTGTCAGACGTTCTTGTTAACTCCTGGAAATGTGCTGGAAATGGCCCACCTTGATTATCACTTCAAGGGGTTTTCTCTCCCCTCACCCCACTCTCCTGCTGGTAGTGGCTGATCTTGGGTGATCACTCTCCTTACAATGTATATTTTTTCATGGTCTGTGTGTATATATAAAATCTCCTCACTGTACTTTCCACTTTATGCATCTGATGAAGTGAGCTGTAGCTCATGAAAGCTTATGCTCAAATAAATTGGTTAGTCTCTAAGGTGCCACAAGTCCTCCTTTTCTTTTTGTGAATACAGACTAACACGGCTGTTACTCTGAAACCTATCCATTCCTGGATACCCTGCAACCTCTGAGACTGGGCCCACCTCTCTAGTACAGTAATAATGAGATGAAGGAAAGGGAAGTGAAGGAACAGAAAGAACACTTTAGAAATAAACCAAACGCATTAACACAATGTGGTAGAGATTCTATATTCCCGCCCCCACCCCCCCAAAACACTTTCAAGTTTTTGGTGGACAAAACACAAGAATCCCGAGTTCCATTTCTGAACACAAAGTAAGAAGAAAAACTGCTGAAAATTTAGTTTAAAATTTAAAAATATATTCTTCAAGGGAAGAGAAAATCCACCCCGCTCTAGCTCTGGAGAGAAAAGAGACCGGGAGGGAGGGGAAATTGAGCCAAGTTTCTATTTAATTATTTAAATGCACACTTCAAGTTGAACACAAAGGGGTTGGAGGGGGGTGAGGGAGTGAGAGAACCTGGATTTGTGCAGGAAATGGCCTAACTTCATTATCATGCACATTGTGTAAAGAGTTGTCACTTTGGATGGGCTATCACCAGCAGGAGAGTGAATTTGTGTGGGGGGGTGGAGGGTGAGAAAACCTGGATTTGTGCTGGAAATGGCTTTTAGATAAGCTATTACCAGCAGGACAGTGGGGTGGGAGGAGGTATTGTTTCATATTCTCTGTGTATATATAAAGTCTGCTGCAGTTTCCACGGTATGCATCTGATGAAGTGAGCTGTAGCTCACGAAAGCTCATGCTCAAATAAATTCGTTAGTCTCTAAGGTGCCACAAGTCCTCCTTTTCTTTTTGCGAATACAGACTAACACGGCTGTTACTCTGAAACAAAGGGGTTCGTTTCTTTCTGGGACATGTGTTGGTAGCTCAGATAATTAAGTTTATTTTGTGTGTGTGTGTGGCCAGAAGGCACAACACATTAATTTAGTAACCCTGAAAATGGTCCCTTCCACCGCCAGACCTGCCTCAAAATCACTTGCCCTGGGTAGATTAGCCTGCCCCCTGTGTGTCTGTGAGGAAAAAAAAAAATTTGTGAAAAAAAGCCATTTTTAATCAAAGGGCGTGACACAAACTGGCCGCAAGGTGGCACCACTCCATCAGGCGTGACACACACCAGGCCGCAGTCTGCACAGTCCTGGTGAAAAGGGGGTGAACTCCCCTCGCCCCTCTTCCCAGATGTGTTTTCCCTCCAGGCCCCAGTTGAAATGAATTCCCGGGGCTGCTGGAAGGGGCCGCTGGGGCTGATGTCCCTCGGCGCACACGCAGCGTTGGCTGGTGCGACGAGCACCCCGGGCCACACCGCACGTGCACGGTGATGGTGCAAACAGCCCCGCGGCACGGCCCCTTTCAGGGCTTTGGGCCGGGCCCAGCACTGCCGGGAGGAGAGCTCACGCCAGGCATGGTGCCCACGCCCTGCCGGGGTGATTCTCTGACGCAGGGAGAACAGGGGACAGTGTCACCTGCCGATTTTCGGGCTGTGATCTGGGGCTCTGTGGGAGGGACCCCGGCAGCTCAGACCAGGCCCCTGATTTAGGGGGTGGCCACGTGGTTTCCACCACTGGTATCTCTCGCCCGGAGCCTCAGTTCCCCAGTTCCCATGTTAGGTTCCTGCACTGCCCCAGCTCCCATCACACTCAGAGCAGTTGCAGGCAGGGGTAGGGCAGAGCCATGGGGCATCAGCAGCCCAGGGTGTTTGCCCCCTCGGGGCAGTTTGCAGGAGAGCTCAGGGACATGGGGCGAGGCAGGGTCCCCGGTGCAGAGGGGGGTTTGCTTGGGCTGGGGAACGAATTGAGAGCGTCTCTGGGAATCCTATGGACGCATTCCCCTGCTGAGCTACTGTGGCTAAAACACAGGCCTCGCTGCGAGCGGGATTCGAACCTGCGCGGGGAAACCCCATTGGATTTCGAGTCCAACGCCTTAACCACTCGGCCATCACAGCTGTGTCCCCGAATGCCTCCAAAGCCAGAAAAACTGGTCAATATGTCGGCATATTGGGCTGCATTGGCAGGAGTGCGGGCGCGGGAAGTGATTATTCCCTTCTAGTCGGCACTGGTGAAGCCACACCTGGCGTATTGCGGCCAGTTTTGGGGCCCCCACTACAGAAGGGATGTGGACAAATTGGAGAGTCCAGCGGAGGGCAACGGAAATGATCAGGGAGCCTGGGGCACAGGACTTACGAGGAGAGGCTGAGGGAACTGGGGTTATTTAGTCTGCGGAAGAGAAGAGTGAGGGGGCATTTGATCGCAGCCTTCAGCTTCCCGAAGGGGGGCTCCAAAGAGGATGGAGCTCGGCTGTTCTGGTCAATATGTTCAGGTTGGACATATGACCAGGGAAGAGTATAAAAATATTGCTCGGGCATGTAGGAATGATATCAGGAGGGCCAAATCGCACCTGGAGCTGCAGCTAGCAAGAGATGTCAAGAGTAACAAGAAGGTTTCTTCAGGTATGTTAGCAACAAGAAGAAAGCCAAGGAAAGTGTGGGCCCCTTAATGAATGAGGGAGGCAACCTAGTGACAGAGGATGTGGAAAAAGCTAATGTACTCAATGCTTTTTTTGCCTCTGTCTTCACGAACAAGGTCAGCTCCCAGACTGCTGCGCTGAGCATCACAAAATGGGGAAGAGATGGCCAGCCCTCTGTGGAGATAGAGGTGGTTAGGGACTATTTAGAAAAGCTGGACGTGCACAAGTCCATGGGGCCGGACGAGTTGCATCCGAGAGTGCTAAAGGAACTGGCGGCTGTGATTGCAGAGCTATTGGCCATTATCTTTGAAAACTCGTGGCGAACGGGGGAAGTCCCGGATGACTGGAAAAAGACTAATGTAGTGCCAATCTTTAAAAAAGGGAAGAAGGAGGATCCTGGGAACTACAGGCCAGTCAGCCTCACCTCAGTCCCTGGAAAAATCATGGAGCAGGTCCTCAAAGAATCAATCCTGAAGCACTTGCATGAGAGGAAAGTGATCAGGAACAGCCAGCATGGATTCACCAAGGGAAGGTCATGCCTGACTAATCTAATTGCCTTCTATGATGAGATTACTGGTTCTGTGGATGAAGGGAAAGCAGTGGATGTATTGTTTCTTGACTTTAGCAAAGCTTTTGACACGGTCTCCCACAGTATTCTTGTCAGCAAGTTAAGGAAGTATGGGCTGGATGAATGCATTATAAGGTGGGTAGAAAGCTGGCTAGATTGTCGGGCTCAACGGGTAGTGATCAATGGCTCCATGTCTAGTTGGCAGCCGGTGTCAAGTGGAGTGCCCCAGGGGTCGGTCCTGGGGCCGGTTTTGTTCAATATCTTCATAAATGATCTGGAGGATGGTGTAGATTGCACTCTCAGCAAATCTGTGGATGATACTAAACTGGGAGGAGTGGTAGATACGCTGGAGGGGAGGGATAGGATACAGAAGGACCTAGACAAATTGGAGGATTGGGCCAAAAGAAATCTGATGAGGTTCAATAAGGATAAGTGCAGGGTCCTGCACTTAGGACGGAAGAATCCAATGCACAGCTACAGACTAGGGGCCGAATGGCTAGGCAGCAGTTCTGCGGAAAAGGACCTAGGGGTGACAGTGGACGAGAAGCTGGATATGAGTCAGCAGTGTGCCCTTGTTGCCAAGAAGGCCAATGGCATTTTGGGATGTATACGTAGGGGCATAGCGAGCAGATCGAGGGACGTGATCGTTCCCCTCTATTCGACATTGGTGAGGCCTCATCTGGAGTACTGTGTCCAGTTTTGGGCCCCACACTACAAGAAGGATGTGGATAAATTGGAGAGAGTCCAGCGAAGGGCAACAAAAATGATTAGGGGTCTAGAACACATGACTTATGAGGAGAGGCTGAGGGAACTGGGATTGTTTAGTCTGCAGAAGAGAAGAATGAGGGGGGATTTGATAGCTGCTTTCAACTACCTGAAAGGGGGTTCCCAAGAGGATGGCTCTAGACTGTTCTCAATGGTAGCAGATGACAGAACGAGGAGTAATGGTCTCAAGTTGCAGTGGGGGAGGTTTAGATTGGATATTAGGAAAAACTTTTTCACGAGGAGGGTGGTGAAACACTGGAATGCGTTACCTAGGGAGGTGGTAGAATCTCCTTCCTTAGAGGTTTTTAAGGTCAGGCTTGACAAAGCCCTGGCTGGGATGATTTAACTGGGAATTGGTCCTGCTTCGAGCAGGGGGTTGGACTAGATGACCTTTTGGGGTCCCTTCCAACCCTGATATTCTATGATTCTATGATTCTATGTTCTCAGTGGTAGCTGATGACAGAACGAGGAGCGAAGGTCTCAAGTTGCTGTGGGGGAGGTCTGGGCTGGATATTAGGAAACACTTTTGCTCTAGGAGGGGTGTTCTCCGTTCCCGGCGTGGCCCAGGGTGCGCGTCGCACCAGCCAACGCTGTGTGTGCGCCGAGGGACATCAGCCCCAGCGGCCCCTTCCAGCAGCCCCGGGAATTCATTTCGACTGGGCCCTGGAGGGAAAACACACCTGGGAAGAGGGGCGAGGGGAGTTCACCCCCTTTTCACCAGGACTGTGCAGACTGGGGCCTGGTGCGTGTCACGCCTGATGGAGTGGTGCCACTGTGCGGCCAGTTTGTGTCACGCCCTTTGATTTTAAAACATGGCTTTTTTCACAGAAACTTTCTTTTCCTAACAGAGATGGGGGGGGGGGGCAGTCCAGCGGAAAGTGATTCTGCCCCAGGTCTGGAGGTGGAAGGGACCGTTTTCAGGGTTACTAAATTAATGTGTTGTGCCTTCTGGCCACACACACCGAGATAACACGGGCTCAGGCAAACTAGTCTTTCACACTTGATGCTCTGTCTCTCCTGCCCGGTGGTGTACGGTTTCACAGCCAACACTTTCACAGGGACAAACACGTCAATGTGACCTCACAACGTGGGATACGGAGATCAGACGTGAGATTGTCGCGTGCAGCAGTTTACAGGCACGTCATCAGGGCTAATCACTAAAGACAGGCTATACGTCGAATACCGGTGTTAACAATACTCACACAGACAGGTTTGCGGGGAGGCTCCCTTGAGGCGTAGGGAACTGGGCACGAGCTGGGACCTGCTCTGCCAGCATCACGGACGTGTAGGAGTCGGGCTGGGAGCGGGAGGGAAAGCCCCTAACAACAGAGGGGCGCTGATGTCCCTCCGAGTTGCAGGAACGAGGCAACGGGGAGTGAAAAGCCTTCACGTGTTGGGGCTGAAGGGCCTTGGCCGCTCCTGGGGGCTGCCGGCTGGGAGCGGGGAAGAAGTATCTGGGCCAGGTCTCTGGCTGGCGTCTGTCACTGCAGGGCCATTGAAATCAACGGGCCAGATCCTGTACTCCTCACGACAGGCTTTCTTCGAGCCGCGGGCGGCGGGTATAAAAGGCCAGGGGAGGTTAAGCCCCGCCCTCGCCCCGCCTCTTCCTGTCCTGGCTCTGCCTGTTCCCCAGATGGCCCTGCCCTCCGCCAGCTGCTTGCGGCTCTCTGTCCCCTCCCCTCCCCTCCCCTCTGCCCCACGTCTTCCTGTGAATTCAGTTTGCTTTTCTTGTTCTTCTTCCGTGTAGCAAAGACGCCCATAATGGAGGTGAGGAAACTTCTCCCCGGAGGGAATGGCTTTGAGTCACTTTCCTTTGCTGCTCCGGTGAAGTTAGGTATTATGTGGCTTGCTTTAAAGGAGTCCTTGTTGGTGAGTAATGTTACTGTTTTCTTGCTAATTGTTTAGCCCTGGAGTATACCTGGCTAGCTGGTTGATGTCTAGTGGACAGCCAGTGCCTCTCCTCCTTGCATTAAAGGGCAAAAAGTGTCGTCAGTGCAGAGTTCAAGTTGCCTGGTGGGATACTGGGCCCTTCCAGAACCTCAGCTGCAGCAAAACTCACACTCATGAAATACACCATTAAGGTTTCCCACATAACCTTAACTCTGCCCTCTTTCAGAACTTCCCCGTTAACACACATACGTTTACGTGGTTGACCCCCTACTGTGGATGAAATGTACAAGCTTTTCACCTCCATTTACAGGCCTTCAAACCTGAGCCCCCAACCAGGTCTGACCACACACTGACCCTAACCCACACAGGGGCGCAACCCCCCACCCCACACACTCCTGCTCCTCAGAGACACCCTCTGATCACCTCCCTCAACAACACTGGCCCCACCCACACTCTCTGGGTGTGGAGGTTGGTGTCCCTTTCGATGCTGTGGGCCCCATGGGGTGCAGCTGGAGCTGATAGAGGTGTTCTGCAACTGCCCTCTGTTAGTGCCGAATGGCTAATTTGGATGGCGTCGATTCTCTGTGGGTCTGGCCCGGGTTGCCTATTCAAAGAAACAGGACTCGATTATCCATTTTAGGCATTTTATTCAAATGGTGAACAAATAAAACCAAGTGCCCACATCACGAAGGCTAATCTGCCATACGCATGACGCCACGCCCGAAGGGTTAAATTACACCGGCACACAGGTTAAGGTCAAAGCAGTACATCGATTGCCTTGGAATCCAGTCGTCAATTAAGCCAGGCCATCGGATTAATACCAGAGAAATTCAACCCTGATCAAATCTAAAACAGGAACCCAAAGAGCAGGCTTGCGTATTTAGTTATGAACTCTAATCAGTGATCTCTATCTAGGCAGTACAATCCAGCTGTGGCTGGCTGAATATCCCAATACGGAAACCAAATCAGTGCTTACATTTAAACCGCCTCAAAGCCAATTAAAGCTTCTTCGTTAGGCTATAGGTTTCAGAGGGGCAGCCGTGTTAGTTTGTATCAGCAAAAACAACAAGGAGTCCTTGTGGCACCTTAGAGTCTAACAAATTTATTTGGGCAGAAGAATTCTCTACACAAAAGAAAAAATGGACACAAATCAGACATCAAGAATTGTAACATTCAAAAACCAATAGGAGAACACTTCAATCTCCCTGGACACTCGATAACAGACTTAAAAGTGGCCATTCTTCAATAAAAAAACTTCAAAAACAGACTCCAAAGAGAAACTGCAGAACTGGGATTAATTTGCAAACTGGACACTGTCAAATTAGGCCTGACTAAAGACTGGGAGTGGCTGGGTCACTACAAAAAGTAATTTTCCCTCTGCTGATACTCACCCCTTCTTGCCAACTGTTGGGAATGGGTGACATCCACCTTAACTGAATTGGCCTCATTAGCACTGACGACCCCCCCCCCCCCCCCCCGCAACTTGGTAAGGCAACTCTGATCTTTTCATGTGCTGTGACAAATATACTGCTTACTGTATTTTTCACTCCATGCATCTGATGAAGTGGGTTTTAACCCACGAAAGCTTATGCCTAAATAAATTTGTGAGTCTCTAAGGTGCAACAAGGACTCCTGGTTGTTTTTTCTGTAGGCTCTGTCTACACTTCCTATCTTACCGCAGACAGCTGTGTGGCTGTAAATTCTCCTGTGTAGCCGGACTTTGCCGGTGGGAGAGAGCTCTCCCACTGGCAAAATCAAACCACTCCCAATGAGCGGCGGTAGCTTTGTCAGGGGGTGGCGGGGGGAGCGTCTCCCGCTGGCAAAGTGCTGTCCACACCGGCACTTTTCGTCAGTAAAACGTATGTCGGTCGGGGGGGGTGTTTTTTTCACTCCCCAGACAACACAAGTTGTATCAACAGAAGTGCCGTGTAGACATAGTCTCAGAGTTCACTATGGTGTTGCTAATCCTTCTCCTTGCCCTCCCTAGCAATGCGCCGATAAAGATTCAGATCTCACAGCGACTTTACACATTTTATACAATTTATACCCAGCAACGTAGAACATTTGAACGCTCTCTCAGAGGAGGATCATAGCTTCAGTCATTTCATAGGGCAGAGACTTAGAACCACTAAGGGCTTGTCTCCACTACCCCTTAAGTCACTGGTCCCCAAATGTTGAGGGTTGCACCCCTCTTCCCCCTGTCCATGCCCCTTGCCCCCTCCCCGGAGCCAGGGCCAGGAGCGGGGCCATGGCTCCCAGGGAAGGGGCGAGGGGGCACAGACAGGAGTACAGGGGCCAAGGCTGGGAGCACAGCTGGGGGTGGGTCCGGGACCGTAGCCACAGCCAGGGGCCAAGGCTGGGGGTGGGAGAGGAGCCGCAGCCAGGCCGCAGTGGGGGCTGGCAGCCGGGCCCACAGCCCAGTGCGGAGCCGTGCCGAGGCTGGGGATAGGGCCAGGTGTGGGGCCAGAAGTCAGGACTGTGGCTGGGGGGGATGGGGCTGGAGCAGAACTGGGAGCAGGGCGGGGCTGAGTGCTGCTCCCTCCCCACCCCAAGGGGGCTGACCCAGACCTGCCATGCCCCATCCCCACCGCAAAATGTCCCTCTAGGGGGGCGCGCCCCACAGTTTGGTGACCCTGGCTTAAGTTGATGTAATTTATGTTGCTCGGGGGTGTGAAAAAGCCCTTCGATTTGCGTAACTATTCCTTCTATCGCGTTCCCTGTATGGATTTTACAGGTGCTTTTACACGCATGAGCGCGCCCCCCGCCCCCACCCCCACCCCCCAACATAACAGAAACGCTGAGCTGTCTCCCAGTTAATAAAAAACAAAGACCAAAAATAGAAGAGAAGAAGAAGAAGAAAGTTCAGGAAGCGCCGATAACGACAAGGGGTCGGACCTCTGTGGCGCTCCCGTTGTTTGGACGCGCCCAGAGTAGGAGCTGGAGCTGCCATCGGGGAACCAGGGGCAGCTGACCCCGCGCTTCAGGCTAGTGTGGTTTTTTGGGTACAGAGACTCTAGTCAAAGCTGGCTTGGCCTGCCTTTGATGCGGTGACTTCCTTCCATAAAAGGGGATGAGTCTGGAGGGTGGGGGGGTCCAGAAAAGTCATCCTCTCTGCCAGAGCTTGTTGACCTGAAAAGCGAAGGACTTCTGCTTTTCCCTTCATCTTTATCCTTGATGATTTTCAAGCCAATGTCAATTTGGAAGAGTCCCGCTTAGCCCAGCATAAGAACATAAGACCAGCCACACTGGGTCAGGCCAAAGGTCCATCTAGCCCAGTGTCCTGTCTTCCGACAGTGGCCGATGCCAGGTGCCCCAGAGGGAATGAACAGAACAGGGAATCACCAAGTGATCCATCCCCTGTCGCTCGTTCCCAGCTTCTGGCAAACAGAGGCTAGGGACACCATCCCTGCCCATCAGGGCTAATAGCCATTGATGGACCGATCCTTCATGAACTTACCAAGTTCTTTTTTGAACCCTGTTATAGTCTTGGCCTTCACAACAGTAGTTTCCTTAAACTATCCATTGTTGCAAACCACATGCAGTGTGGATGTGGGAACCCCACAATATCAAAAGGAAAAGAAACACAAGGCCAATTATGGGGTGTTTTTTTCCATAGCCTGGCCTGACGGTTAAACAGCAGTTGCTCTAAAATCTGGCCTCCTTAAAAGGAAAAGGCAGCTCTGCACCCACACAAATAACTGGTTGCTATATAAACAGAAAAGCCAGCATCATGGATCCATTGCCATTTTAAATACCGACATCTCCTGAGGGTTGGGAATGCATCACTGGATGATTCCCTGTTCTGTTCATTCCCTCTGGGGCACCTGGCATTGGCCACTGTCGGAAGACAGGACACTGGGCTAGATGGACCTTTGCTCTGACCCAGTCTGGCCGTTCTGTTGTTCTTCTCTTTGCTTTGCGAACAAGAGAAGTGGGGAACTCAGTGGTTGTTACTGTGTAACTTGGTCAAAGGCTACCTGGCTTGTCTCCTTAATTCGTTTTTCTCTTACATGATTGTTGGTTTTCAAGCTTATCAAAATCAATTCCATTTGAAATCATTAAAGTCCATACCGGGTCTGTACTATACTGTCTGCTTGTTCTCATATTTCCCCATCTCATCCCCTCTGGAGTCAGGTTTTACGTCAGAAGTCTTTAATCCAGGGGGAGTAAACGACATCAAATACACTTTTCAGGATTAGCCACCCTTTCTTATAGGCCTGAAAACAAACAAAGAAACAGAGAACCCAAGATAACTTTCATTGTGAACCCATATGATAGTGTACCTATCACATAATCCGTGTCTTATTCTGTAATAAATCACTTCATCTTTCATTCCATTTGCACTGCTAACAACACATTCAAAGGCTGCAAAATTGGATCATGTGTGTTACTTTTCTCATATTCCCCATTTCCTCCACAGGAACCCTGGGTAAAGTTGTGTTCTGCACTAATGTAGGTGCCATCTGTTTCTTGTGAGTTCATTTATCTCCAGGTATTTTGCCCTAAAGATGGGTGAAAGTCTCCTCCCCCTCTGTGGGAAGGTTGGCACAATGAGAAAAAGCACTCAGACTCTGTTTCCACACTTTCTAATCATTCAGAGGAGCAGGAGGTAGAGAACTGATGCCAATCCGTAAACCACAAAAGCCGAACAAAGAGACAAGAGCAGAGAAGTAGAACACAACATTCATCCAACCTGAGTTCAGAGTCTTACAAATTCCTTCCCCAGTGGGCTTGTGTAGCATGGCCGTGCTTCTTGTCCAACAAGGCAGCCAGATTGGAACTCAATGGGAAGAAATATCAATCGTTTCTCATTATCTCATGACACTTCAGATCCAAATGGGAAGGGGACAATCACTCCCCACTGAAACATGACAACTTGTGGGACCATAATCAATATCACTGAGCTAGGGAGTCAGGTTCTAAATACAAAGAGTTTACCTGGCCATAGGACAACTTTGAATATCTGCTACTTCTACGGAAATTCATGTCTAATCCTTGGCCTTGGTTGGGGGTAACTTCATATTTCTCAGGAGTAGAATCCGCACAAAAGCTCAGGAGTAATCGTGAGGAACGGCTTCCCCAAACACGTCCAGTTTATTTATTACACAGTTTATTTATTTAATCTGATGGCACAAATCTAAGTTAGGGACTCGACACAGGCCTGGATCACAGTCCCTGTCAGCCACCAAAGCTGGGGTATCTATGAAAAAAGAGGCAGAATCCAGGAGCTCTCTCACATTCAACACTCAATTCATTTTATACGCGGTTGCAGCATTTACAAGGGGTAAGTGCCACAACACGGCTCATTCCATTTTCTCCATCTCCACATAGATGGGGACTGCATGGCCGCCCTAAATTATAGGCAAACAGCATCTGATTAAGAAGGTGATATTTTCAGGAGTAACCTTCT
Source organism: Eretmochelys imbricata (assembly GCF_965152235.1). Lineage (NCBI taxonomy): Eukaryota > Metazoa > Chordata > Testudines > Cheloniidae > Eretmochelys > Eretmochelys imbricata. The sequence goes on from NC_135594.1 coordinate 15,679,633, forward strand.
GGGCCGCAACAGCTTTGGGAAGCAAATATCCAGGTTTCAGTGTGTTTTAAGGGAATGATCGTTTCTCTCATAGCCCCCCATCAATCTGAGCTGATGCTGTCAAACAAAACTAATACCCCAATATTTGACCAATCAGGAAAGAGAGGACACCCCCCCACCATAACGCAAAGGGGTGTCAGACACTTTCAATTTCATATAAAATGAAATTCCAGAGCAGGTGACATCTGATGATTCAAAATCAGAACAGATTCTCCCATTGTATTCTCCTCTGATGCATTCAAACCTGCTTCACTCAGAGCCACTTCATTATTATTCAGCAGTCCCAAATTTTAGCATCATGGTAATGGGGGAAAACAGCCAACGTTCCCACCTTGCAAAGAAGCCAAGCTCAGCAGGAAAAAGCTCAGAAATACTTTTCCGATGGGAGAAAACCAGGATTAAAAGAGGGAATGATTACTCTGCTTTTGGGATCCATTCAAATCCCCCCGCCAGCGTTTTCACCTCCCGCCTGCCCTCAGTGAGTTTGATTTAGGATCAGCGCGTGATAACTCACCGCAGAGTGCTGCGGTGAGTGGCAGTGAAGGAGCTGGAGGGGTAGAAAGTGGGGATTATAAACTCCGTTGTGGCTGGTGCGGATGGCTGGGCTGAGACTGGGGAAGTGGGATCTTGATGGTGATGTGGAAGGAGGGAATCCTGGATCTCCCTCGGGAAAGAGAGGCTGAAATGACGCTTACCCCCTGTGCTGCTTTTCGTTACATTGCAATCTTTCCCCACAACGCTGATCAACGCGCAAACCACTGGGAATGAGACATTCTGTTGGAGCACCCGTGGAGAAAAAACGGTGGGTGCTGAGCACCCACTGGCAACCTCCCCCTCCCTCCAGTGCCTCCCGCCCGCCACTATCAGCTGTTCTGCGGCGTGCAGGAGGTGCTGGGGGGGGAGGAGCGAGGGTGAGGCATGCTCAGGGGAGGGGGCGGGAAGGGGGTGGAGTGAGATGAGACGGGGCAGGGTGGAAAGAGGCAGGGGGTGGGTCCTGGGGCAGAGCCGGGGTTGAGCCCCACCCGGCACATTAGAAAACTGGTACCTGTGTTCTGTCGCCAAAGGGAGATCTCTGTGACGATGGCAATGGGGGAACAGTACAGATGTGATGCTCAGGGTTTGTCCAGACTAGGAAAAGCCATGGGGATTAGGTCAGGTCAAGGGGAAAGCGAACCCCATTCTCTGTACCTGGGTTTATATCCGCACTGCAGCTAGATGTGTGTGTTTACATCACGACAGCTCACGTCAGCAGCTAACTCCACGTACAAGCTGAGCGGAGACAAGGGACAGGTCGTTTTCACCTCAGTGGAGCTAGTTGTGGTCAAGCCTCGCCATGCACCTGCAGGAGACGAGAGGCCACGGTTCAGGCAGGGGTGCAAAGAGCCTTACCGGGTGCTGTGCGGGAATGAGCAAATGCATTTAAAAGGGGAAAAAAAAATCTTTGGCAAGGCTTAGTCGGGCCATTCGTGGCATTCCTCTCCTGTGCGGACTTGCTTGTGGGCACAGGGAGGCTAGCTCCCAGCCGGCCCTGCCCCTCCTGCTCCCCTTCCCCTGCCAGCGCCCGGGGCCCCTCAGTGCTGTGTGGCCCCAGCCACCCCAAGTCCTGTCCGCCGGCCGCCCATGGCCACCTCGCCTTATCCCCAGCCCCAGCACGCTTCCCTGAAGAGGAGCGGCCAGCCTGCCCGGGCTGTGGCCCAGGGGGAAGGGCAAGCAGGAGGGGGCCTTCTGGGCGGAGCGTGGGTGGAGCCACGCTGGGCTTATTTGGGGAGGTACAGCCTGCCCCGGCCTACGTTGGGTCTCTTGCCCGTGGGGAGTCTCTGATTTGTGATAAGATGAGAGCTCTCCATAGGGCAGGGCTCTCCCTCTTTGCAGACCCCTGTCCCCCTTTTCGGAGTCGGATTTCTCTTGCTCCCGCCAGTTTTCCCCTCACTTAAAAAAACGACATGCTTACAAAACCAGAGCTACAAATACAAAAGTGTCCCAGCCACACTAATACTAAAAATGTGCGGATGTTCTCCTTTTTACCATAGCATCATGAAATAAATTAATTGGAATATAAATATGGTCCTCCCATTTCAGCGTACAGCCTATAGAGCCGTACAAACAAGTCATTGTCCGTAGGAAATTTTAGTGTGTCCTGACTTCGCTCGTGCTTTTTACGTCACCTGTTGTAAGGCTAGGCAACTGTTGAGATGAGTTAATGTCGCCCTGGAAGACCTCTGTCATCCTGGTTGGGAGCCACCTGGTGTAGGGTGTCTCTCCAGCGTGGATTCTCAGATGCCTAAGAAGGGCCGAGCTTAGCTTTTCCCACACTCGGAGCATGTATAGAGTCTGTCCCCCGTGGGCATTCTCTGGTGTCTAAGAGAAGATGACTCATGACGGAAGCTTTTCCTGAACTCAGAGCCCGTTCAGCGTGTCTCCCCCATGTGGATTCTCTGATGTGATATCAGGTTTGAGCTCTGCCGGAAGCTTTTCCCGCACTCGGAGCAGGCGTAGGGCGTCTCTCCGGTGTGAATCCTCCGGTGCGTGATGAGACTGGATCTCTGCCGGAAGCGTTTCCCGCACTCGGCGCAGGCGTAGGGCGTCTCCCCGGTGTGGATTCTCCGGTGGGTGGTCAGGGTAGAGCTGTGGCTGAAGCTTTTCCCGCACTCGGAGCATGTGTAGGGCGTCTCCCCCGTGTGGATCCTCCAGTGGGTGCGGAGGCCGGAGCTCCGCCTGAAGCTTTTCCCGCACTCGGAGCACATGTAGGGCGTCTCTCCCGTGTGGATTCTCCAGTGCGTGGTAAGGGCAGAGCTGTGGCTGAAACGTTTCCCACACTCGGAGCACGGGTAGGGGGTCTCTCCCGTGTGGATCCTCAGATGTCTAATAAGGGCAGAGCTGTGGCTAAAACGTTTCCCGCACTCAGAGCATGCGTAGGGGGCCTCTTCCATGTGGATTCTCCAATGTGTGATGAGGGTCGAGCTCTGGCTGAAGCTTTTCCCGCACTCGGAGCACGTGTAAGGCGTCTCCCCGGTGTGGATTCTCCGGTGTCTGATAAAGGTTGATCTCTGACTGAAGCGTTTCCCACATTCGGCGCAGGCGTAGGGCGTCTCCCCAGTGTGGATCCGCCGATGGGTGTTCAGGTTTGAGCTCTGCCGGAAGCTTTTCCCGCACTCGGAGCAGGCGTAGGGCATGTCTCCGGTGTGGATCCTCCGATGTGCGATGAGGGTCGAGCGCAGACAGAAGCATTTCCCACACTCGGCGCAGGTGTAGGGCGTCTCTCCCGTGTGGATCCTCCGGTGCGTGACCAGGGCAGAGTACCGATTGAAGCTTTTCCCGCACTCGGAGCAGGCGTAGGGCGTCTCCCCGGTGTGGATGGTCTGATGTCGAATGAAGGTTGAACTCTGGCTGAAGCTTTTCCCGCACTCGGCGCAGGTGTAGGGCGTCTCCCCGGTGTGGATCCTCCAATGCGTGATGAGGTTTGAGCTCTGCCTGAAGTTTTTCCCGCACTCGGCGCAGGTGTAGGGCGTCTCCCCGGTGTGGATCCTCCAATGAGTGATGAGGTTTGAGCTCCGCCGGAAGCATTTCCCGCACTCGGCGCAGGTGTAGGGCGTCTCGCCGGTGTGGATTCTCTGGTGGCTGACCAGGGATGAGCTCTGACTAAAGCGTTTCCCGCACTCGGCACATGCGTACGGGGTCTCGCCCGTGTGGATTCTCTGGTGTCTAATAAGGGAGGAGCTCTGGCTGAAGCTTTTCCCACACTCAGCGCATGGGTAGGGTCTCTCGCCCGTGAGGATGCGCCGATGTCTAATAAGATGTGAGCGGCTCCTGACGGTTTCCTCTGCTCTCTGCTGACTCTCACAGGCTTTGGTCTGGGGCCAACCACAGCAAACGTCCCCTTTGCATCTCCCTGCGAGCGTCCCGCGAGGCTCTCCTGGATCAGCATCTTCTTGCTGGGGCTTCTCCTCCCCGTTCTCACTCACCATCCCAGTGTCACCTGCCGGGACAGAGAGAGAATCCAGACATGGGTCACCTACTTTGCTGGGGAGACAGAAAACCTTTGACAGAGAGGTGGGAAAAGGGGGGAAGGAACCAATAGAAGTGACGGAGGGATCAAAGAAATCAGGACCTGAAATCCCCTCCAACCCCAAACCTTTCCCCAGAGAAAAGAGACGGGAGGGGATCAACTCTGAATCCACAATCCATCCCAGCATTCAGGGGAAGGGACATATTGGTTCTTTCACCAAGGAGGGAAGCTGACAGCACGTTTTTTTCCCCCCTGGAAAGATGGATCACAGCCTGCTTGGCCCCAAAATGGTTCAAGAATATTGGGTGAGCTACACTTTATCAGACATGAGGGTCTCTTGTTCATGACGTCTTACACTTTAGAAGGCAGGTTATGATTTTATTTTTACATGTAGCCATTTCTGTCCAATACTTCTGCTTCCTGCGACTGAACTTCCATGCTCGATTCAATCCAGCTATCCTTGCTTTTGTGACTAACTCACCGAAGTACCGTAGGTAGAGAGGAGTATGATCTGAGGTGAAACTGATAAGCTGGAGCGAACTGTTTCTTTGCAAGAAGCAGATCGGTGAAAACAGTCAGTGTCCAGGGGACCAAGGGCTGGACACTCAGGAGTTCTCACAACAAAATTATTGGTGGCCAACTCTTGCTGGTGGCCGCTCTGACAAATTTTCCTAAAATACTTAATTAGCTTTAGGAAAAAACAAATAAATATGCACATGTACAGGTCCAAATCATTATAATTTATTTATGTAGGTGTTTTTTTTCCCAGACTCCATTATAAACATAATGTACTGCTGTATTTTGGTGCCCCTGCTCCCACTCGCTGCCCCCATCCATCACCTCTTGCCTCCATTGCCTCCCCTGGCTCCCCACTGCCCCCCAGTCCCCACTCCTTCCCCCCCCCCGTTCCCCTGAGCTCCCTTCTGCAGCATTGCTCACCCCACTTCTTGCCTCTTTACCATGGTGCCCAGTAAGGCCAGCCTGGCTGAAGCCCAGAGCCGGAGCCCCGCAGCTGAAGCCAGGTGGAAGAGGGGGCTGAAGCCCACTTGTGGAGTCCCATGTAGCTGAAGATGGGGGCAGGGGAGAAGCCTCTTCTGGAGCCCCTGGGCACTGGGGTTGGGGGGCACAATCTCAAGGAGAGAACACGTGAGCGCCCCATGTGTCTTCTCTGCCCAGCAACGCCCCAGGCCTGAGCCCACCTGACATGCAGTCCCCACCCCACATTACCTGGGGGGGGCCCTCCATCCTTCTCCCCCTGCACCATCCCCCCCCCCAGCACATTGGGCCATTCTCCTGGGCAGCCGGACCCGGGTGGGGCATGGACAGAGCCACTTCTCATGCCAGCTGAAACTGGCTGCTCCGGGTCAGTGCGTGTGCCCCAGCACGGGAACAAAGGACTCGGGGGGTATGAGGTGAGGAGTCGGGGCGCTGCTCAGAGGGAAATCTGACCGAGGAGGTCTGAGGGAGTGACAGGAGGAGACAGGTGTGGGCTCTGGCTAACTAGACTGGACTCTACTGCAGCCTTTATTTCTCTGTGCTAACCCAGAGCGTCCTATGCTGTGCTCCAGCCCGCTAAGAGACCCTCTTGTTTGACAGCGTGGGCTGAGAGCCGCTGACGGTGCCTGCGGGGGCGCATTGGTCCCTAAGACTGCACGAGTCTCCCTCGGGGGGAGAGGGGGGTCTGTCTCAATGGTACTCCTTGAACGGCTCTTGCGGGGCAGAGCAGGGGTGCTGGAGGCTCAGGGGCCCAGCCTAAGGAGGAGGTGAAGCTGCCGAAGAGTGGGACCCACTAGGGGATCTGGCCCACTAGAAAGGGTCCTCCCAGAGACTGCTCCAAAGCTGGGGATCCGTGACACCCACCCTGCCCACTTCCCGGGGCAGGGGGCCTTCCTCCCCGCTCTCGGCTCCCCTGCTCTCCCTTCAAGCCCGGCACCACACGTACGCTCCTCCCATCTGACTGTCCCACAGTCTGCACATACCACAGTTAGGGATGCCAACTTTGTGCTATTTAAAAATGGGACACTCCAGCAGGACTGCCCGAACCGCCCCACGGTGCCCTGCCTTTCCCCCAGAGCCCCCACCCCAGCCCCTTGCCCTGCCCCCCCCAAAGCCCCGCCCTGATTCACTCCTCTTCCCCCCTGACCCCACCGCTTGCTGCTCTTCCCCCTCCCTCCACCCTGCCTGGGTCGGGAGGGACTCACCCGTGGAGGCAGGGCTGGGAGCTGACGCAGGTAGGAGGCGGCTCCTGGCTGAGTAGGGGCTGGCGTGGGTGACGACCTGGTGTTTCCCCATCTCCCCCGCCTGCAGTAACCAGACTTTTGGTGTCCGGTCAGTAGATCTGACCGAACACTGTCAGGTCCCCTTTTCTACCTGACTTTCTGGTCGAAAACGGGGCTCCTGGCCACCCTAAATAGAACACCTATTTCCTAGCCCAGTGCTTCTCAACCTGGGGGGCCAGGATCCCACAGGGGGGTCATGAGGTTATTACAAGGGGGATTGCAAGCTGTTAGCCTCCACCCCAAACCCCGCTTTGCCCCCAGCATTTATAATGGTGTTAAATATATTCAAAGATGTTTTTAATTTATAAGGGGGGAGTCACACTCAGAGGCTTGCTATTGGAAAGGGGTCACCGGTACAAAAGTTTGAGAACCACTGACTTTATTTAGAATTCTACTAGCTGCATATGTTGCTCTTAAAATGAGGACAAGGCCCAAAAGCTCAATTTATTAACTTCGTTTTTACATCCCTCAAATAAAGAGAGATTAAATTTAAAAATCGTATCTTTCAAAATGGCCAACGCCACCAAAAACGCACAGGTCCAAACATGGTACCAGGGACATCAGGTAAAAAGGGGTCATGGAAACCTGCCAAAATTACATAATCGAGTTATCACTACTCTGGATATCACTATCCTTACCACGCTCGCTATCTCCTGCCCCCTGACAATCTCACTATTTGCAGGGGAGCTGGGCCAAGAAGTTTTCTGAGGGATTCCCATGCCTAATCCTCTCAGAGCAGCCAGGATGCAACAAGGTGTGGGGAGAGAGAGCCCACCCCCACATCCCCAGGATGCATGGTTTTCATATTTATCACACATCTACTAGCCGGAGGCTGATACCGGAGATAAGAGCCCCCAGAAGAGTCCAAGGACAGTCAGAATCCCAACACCCACTCCATGAAAAAAATCGGATAAAACAATATACAGGAGAACCCCAGAGTTACGAACTGACCAGTCAACCACGCACCTCATTTGGAACCAGAAGTACGTAATCAGGCAGGAGCAGAGATACTCTCTCTTTATATATATAATGCAAAACAGTACAGTGCTCTGTTAGACGTAAACTACTAAAAAAATAAAGGGAGAGTTTAAAAAATAAAAAGATCTGACGAGGGAAGGAAACTGTTTCTGGGCTTCTTTCATTTAAAGGAAGATGGTTCAAAGCAGCCTTTTTCTCCTGCATAGTAAAGTTTCAAAGCTGTGTTACACAGTGTTGAGTTGTAAACTTTTGAAAGAACAACCCTGATGTTTCAGACATTTCAGTCTTGCGAACAACCTCCGTTCCTGAGGGGTTCATAACTCTGAGGTTCTACTGTATAATGCATAAAAGAAAGAGGAAGTTGCTAGAAAAGAATATGAGCCAGAGGCTGGAATTGTAGAACATTAATAAGGGAAGCAGAAGGATACAAAGACTGTATGGTACCTGTGGTCAGCATAGTGAAACACAATGTGAAGGAGTTTTTTAAAAACAAGAAGAATCCTAACCATGAGCTGGGTCCATTACTAGAGGGAAATGCAAAAATATCTATAATAATGCAGAAAAGGCAAAAAGCGTTCAATATATATTTCTGTTCTGTATTTGGGAAAAAAGAAACAGATGATGCAGTCACGGTCATATGAGGATGGAGACACTTGTTCCATTCCACTAATAACTCATGAGGAAGTGAAACAGCAGCTACCATAGTTAGACATTTTAAAATCAGCAGGTCCAGTTAACTTGTATGCAAGAGTTTTAAAAAAGCTGGCTGAGGTGCTCTCTGGACCAATAATGTCGATTTTCAGTAGGTCTTGGATACTGAGGAGATCCAGAAGACTGGAGGAAAACTAGTGCTGTGCCAATATTTAGAAAGAGTGAAAGGGATGACCCGAGTAATTATAGGTCTGTCACTCTGACATTGATAACATGCAGGCTAATGAAGTAGCTGATATTGGATTTGATTAATTAATACCAATCAACATAGATTTAGGGGAAATATATCCTATCAAACGAATTGGTATATTTTTTTGCTGAGATTAAGTGTTTGGTCAATAAAGGTAATAGTGTTGATATGTAGACTTCGGTAAGATATTTGACTTAGTACACACGATACTTTGATTAAACTAGAACAATACACAAGTAACATGGCACACACAAAAAATGGCTAACTGAGAGGTCTCAAAAAGTAATGGAGAACCATGGTCAAGCGGGTGTGTTTCTAGTGTGGTCCCCCAGGGATCAATTCTTGACCCTACGCTATTTAATATTTTTATCAGTGACCTGGCAGAGAACATAAAATCGTCACTGAAAAATTGCCAGACGACACAAAGGTCGGGGGAGTGGCAAATAACGACACAAAGGTCGGGGGAGTGGCAAATAATGTGGGTCAGGAGCATCAGGCTCCAGCTCTGGGAGTCTGGGAAGTTTTCCCAGCCCCGGATAGGTGAGTTATTTCCTGTTCCACAAATAGGGAACATCCCACTCCCAACCCCCAGAAGTCTGTTCCTAGAAACCATGCCCCACGTTAAACGAGTTCTGGCAGATTTTTCACATCACTCCTCTCCCTTTCTCCCCTCTTTGTATTTTCTGCCCTCTTCTCACCTCCAGCAGCTCTCATTGTCCTGTGCATTTACTGGCTGGAACCTCCACGGCCCTGCCTCATCCCCCCGAGGCCCCTCCCCTGCCCCGCCCCTTCCCCCAGAGGCTCCACCCCCCCATTCACTCCTCTTCCCCCCATTCCTCCCGTCACTCGCTGCTTTTCCCCTCCTACCTCCCTGCCCGGGCCAGGAGGGACTTACCTGCAGAGCCGGGGTTTTGAACTGCAGCTGCCCAATGCAGGTTGGAGGCGGCCCGAACTGAGTAGATGCTGGAGCGGGTGATGACCCGACGCCTCTCCGCCTCCCCTGCCCACAGTAACCGGACTTTGGGTGTGCGGTCAGTAGATCTGACCGGACACTGTTAGGTCCCCTTTTGGACCAAACTTTCCGGTCGAAAACCGGGCACCTGGCCACCTAGATCTGGAGTGAAACGGAAATGGTTTTCCCCATTTCACTCCCAGATTCCCCTGCAGGCTTTTCCCCCTACAAACGGACCTTCAAGGTTCTGCCACCCTGGGAAACACGCAGGCCATGTCTACACGATACGTTTTGTTGAGAAAAGCCAGGAGGTGTCCCACAATGCCCACGGTGATCACTCCGGTCACCAGTTTGAACTCCGCCGCCCTGCAGCCAGGGGTGCTGGAACAATTTATAACAATGCCACTGATCTGAGTTCCTTTCTGGTGAATCTGACAGTCGATCTGCAGGGCCATCCTTAGGCACACGCAGAATACGCAGCTGCGTAGGGCACCATGAAATTGGGGGCACCAAATTGCCCCCAGTGTTGTGGTGCCCTACGCAGCTGCGTGCTTCGTATGCGGCAGCACCAGCAGCCAGCCCCAGCCCCCAGCTGCCCCCCCCGTCCGTTCCTAAGGGGGTGCGGGACCCAGGACAACTCCCTCTGCCCCTGCCCCACCTCTTCCTGGTGTGTCGCTCGGCTTCCCACCACCGGTGAGTGTGTGGGGGGAGGCGGACCCCTTCCCCCAAGCGACGCAGCTGGGGCAGGGGGGAGCAGAGCGGGCTGGGGCCGGGTTGTATCGATTCCTGCTCTCGGCCCCCCCACTAATCCCCAGGGCCCGCAGGCCTTCAGCGCAGCCCAGACCCTCCGCGGGGGGGAGCAGGTGCTCAGGCTGCGTAGGGCACCACATTTGGTAGGGACGGCCCGGTCGACCTGTCCCGGCGATGCCAAAATAACTTTGTGTCTTAGGAGGTCCCTGTGAGCGATTTTATACCAGTGGCCAAGAAGGCAGTAAAGAGGGAAAATCTGAGCCAATTTCTTAGCAGAATTTGATAAGCAGAGAGAAAAGGGGCAACAGGTGCTAGACTTTTATAGCAATAGTCAAGAATTTGAGAAAAGGGCCAGATCTGTGGAGATTTTAGGCTCATATTTTATAATTAGAAAGACAGGGGAAATCTCAGGGAATGTTAACTAGAATCATAGAATCACAGGATTGGAAGGGACCTCGAGAGGTCGTCTAGCCAGTGCCCTTCATTCATGGCAGGACTAAATATTATCTAGACCGTCCCTGACAGGGGTTTGTCCAACCTGCTCTTAAAAATCCCCAAAGACGGAGATTCCGCCACCGTCCTGGGCAATTTATTCCAGTGCTTCACCACCCGGACAGCTCGGAAGTTTTTCCTAATGTCCAACCTGAACCGCCCTGGCTGCCATTTAAGCCTATGGCTTCTTGTCCTGTCCTCTGAGGTAAAGAAGAACAACACGAGTAACAGATGACTAGAAAAGAAAACTAAAAAAGCAGGGCAAAATGTTAGGGTATTTTATATCAATCTTTGAGAATTGGGGAGAAAATAGGTCGAAAATTGAAATATTTGATCATCCGAGAGAGAAAAAAGGCAAGATCTGAACAGATGAGAAGATCCGAACAATCTAAAAACGGTCAGTCATGGAGATTCCAGCACAACCCATGGTAAATTGTTCCAGTGATTAGTTCCTCTCACCGTTACAAGTGTACCTCTTCTTTCGAGGTTTTGTGTCACTGTTAAATAACTGAGACAGGTGGGAATGTTAAAAGGGATGGTATAGGAAAGTGAAATAGACCTGTGGACAGGAATAGTCCCTCACCACCACCTCCAGACAGTGCCAGGAGCTTTTGGGATGCTGCTGTAAGAGGGCAAGTGATGGGTTATGGGGCAGGCTGTGGGATGGGGACAGGTGACTGGTAGCTGGCCGGGAGCAATGTTAGGCCGTTGCAGGGACAGCACCTGGGACTGGGTAACCTCAAACTGGGCAGCCCCCTCCTTACCCCTTCCATGCCTTCTTGCTGGAAGAGAACAGCCACCCCAGCCCACCCCAGATGCAGCCAAGTCGCCGGGATCTCCAAGCTGCACCCGTTGACCCCCTTCCCATTTGGGGAACCACTCGGGGGGCAACAATTTCCCACCTAAACAAAGACAATTTGCAGCTGGTCAAACAGGTGGGGAAATATCGGAGGAGATTTTAAAGGCACATTGAAGAATTAAGAGATAAAAAGGGGTAAAATCAGAGGAGGAGACTAGACAGAGCCAAATAATTTGAGAGAAAAGGCAGAGGGGAATCTGCAGGGATTTTATATTCATAGGTGATCATTAGGGAGAATTTTATCCGCATTTGAGGGACAAATGGCAAAACCAGCGAGGATTTCATTAGCCCCCTGACCGGTCTGCCCCTGGAGATTCCTGGCTGCTCCCTGTCTAATCCACCACCTTCCACACTGTCTTTCCCCGTCCCTCATCTCAGCCTTGTTTTCCACCCCTGCCCTGGCCTGGACTGGCTCTACCTCCAAACACACAAAGGGGAAATACCTTTTCTTTCCTCGCCTCAATCCCCCAGTTTTGCTCCTGGGGTTGGGGGGTAGGGGGGAGCAGCTTCAATCAAAGAGAAAATTCCCAAGGGCTGCTAGATCTGAGGCTCCCAACTCCACTGGGGAAGAGATTCACTTTCCTCCCCATCCCCAGCTCCCCTCCTCCGCTCAGTTACCTGCTGTCTCCAGCTCAGGGGTCTCTGTCCGCAGAGCCAAGGGCTGCCCTAGGGGGGCTGATTCCAGCCAGAGAAAGTCTCCCCCCTTTAATGAAGGGCTTGCCCCCTGCACAGACCCCACCGGGGAAGCAGCAGCTGCTGCATCTTGCATTTTTCCAAAGCACCCCCACGCAGGAGCTGCCCAGGGTTTGTTCTTTGTTCTCCCAGCTTCCTTCCTGCCAGCACCCCCCTGCTCCCAGCTATTCCAGCCCCTTCCTGTCTCCTTCCAGACCAACCAGGGCTGCAGCCTGTCACACACTCACTGGACAGGGGATTTTCTCCAGAGGGAACTGCTCGCCCTCATCTCTGCTGCTCCTCGTCCTCCAGAGTTGCTGTGTTTACACACACAGAGGCTCTGGCTCCTGTTAGCCCCAGTCCAGCCCCAGGAGAGTGAATGCGCCCCCCTGGGAACAGGAAAGCAACTCTTGTCTACACTACAAAATTAGGTCGACTTAATTCAGATCCGCCCCCACAGTAATTCAATCCGCTGTTGGTGTCCAGGTGCAACCCTCCTTCTGCCAGTGATGGGCACCATCACCAGCAGCATTTGCACCCACTGAAGTGGGGCATTGTGGGGCGCAAGCATGGGACCCAGACAGCGCATGGGGCTCACACAGCTGGAGGACCCTCCACCTGCAGCCGAGCCGTGAGCCGGGCACTGGGCTCAGTTTCACAGCACAGAGCCGAACCAGCAGTGAAACTGACAGTCTTGTGAGTTTTGGCCACCTCCCCTGGCTCACAGCTGGTGGAGCCCTGAACTTGACAAGAAGGTTAACCGTGTAAACTCATCCATGGCTGCTTTCCCCCACCCCCACACCTTGGTTACCCCTTGTCATGGACGCACAGGACCGGCGCTATGCCCCCAGCTTTGGAACAGCCTCTCGGACAAACCCCTTCGGTGGGCCAGACCTCCAATGGGTTTCACTCTTCCTGCGCCTCCTTGGACCGGACCTCTGGGGCCCCAGCATGCCTGTGTCACACCGTGAGCTCTGCTCAGCAAGCCCAAATGAGATAGACTCCTCCTGGGACAAACCTGGACCATCTTCAGGGTTCAATGCACCTCACCCAGCATTTGCAGGGACACTCAGCATTGTCCAAACAGCTGGATTTATGAGGGAAAGGGGCGGGTTGGGGTGGCACCCCTGGGGGAAAATAAAGGTGAGCGCCTATGGCTGGGGGGAGATTCCCCCCCCCCCCCCCAAGCGCTCCTGCCGACACAGTGCTGTTCACACCGGCGCTTTTCATCGGCAAAACTTGTGTCTTTCGGGATGTTTTTCACATCTCTGAACGAGAAAAGTTTTGTCGGTCGGTTTCCAGTGTAGATGAAGCCTCAGGCCCTTTATCTTCTCCGGGAGGGGGGGCAGCGGGGGCCTGCAGGTGACTAGTGAGGGAGAGCATCAAGAAAGAAAAGGCTTGGTTTGAACGTCTTGATTTTCATTACATTCAAATTGATGATGATGATGATGATGATGATGATGATGATGATGCAGGGATGTGCCTGTCTCTGCCCATTCCTGCCCCTCTCTGAGGCTTTCTCTACACCGGCAAGTGAAAGACAAAACTTTTGTCTGTCAGAGGTGTGAAAAAAAACCACACACACACCCCGAAAGACAGAAGTTTTGTCGAGGAAAAGCGTTGGTGTGAGCAGCTCCTGCCGACAACGCTAACGCTGCTCGTTGGGGATGGAAGCTTTTTGTCGGCGGCAGAGCTCTCTCCTGCCTACAAACGCGCCTTTTAGCATCCCGGCTGCGGAGCGGCCCCGGCATGTCGCTAAAAGCTGCGTAGTGTGGACAAAGCCTAATTCATGAAATGGAGGGGAAAAAAAATTTTTTTTTCCTCTGGTGGGAAATGAGCTCACTGGAAAAAACAAAGAAACAGGAATTTTTCAGTGTTGTGTGTGTCATGCGTCATGAAATTCCCATCTCCGCCCTGGTGGTCTAGTGCAGCGGTTTTCAACCAGGGGTACGTGTACCCTGGGGGTACCCAGAGGTCTTCCGGGGGTCCCTCCACTCATCTAGACATTTGCCTAGTTGTACAACAGGCTACAGAAAAAGCACTCGCAAAATCAGGACAAACTGAAATTTCCTACAGACAATGACTTGTTTACACCGCTCTATAGGCTGTACACTGAAATGTAAGCACAATAGTTATATTCTAATTGAGTTGTTTTATAATGATATGGTAAAAATGAGACTGCCAGCCATATTTCAGTCCTAACCAGCTGGGACACTTTTGTATTTCCGTGTCTGATTTTGTAAGCAAGTTGTTTTTAAGGGGGGTGAAACCTGGGATACACAAGACAATTCCGACACCTGAACGGGGTACAGTCGTCTGGAAAAGTTGAGAGCCAATGATCTAGTGCAGGGATCGCAAACTCGAATCACCACGAGGGCCATATGAGGACTAGTACATTGGCCCGAGGGCTGCATCACTGACCCCTCCCCACCCCACCCCCCCGAGCTGCCCTCAGCCCCGCCCCTACTTCACCCCTTCCATGAAGCTCCGCCCCTGCCCTGCCTCTTCCCACCCCTTCCCTGCCCCCAATTCCAACCCCTTCCCCAAATCCCCGCCCCTGCCCCACCTCTTCTCCGCCTCCTCCCCTGAGCGTGCAGCTCCCCACTCCTCCCCCTCCCTCCTGGAAAGCACTAAGTGCCGCCAAACAGCTGTTTGGCGGTGGGAAGTGCCTGCAGGTAGGCAGAGGAGCGGGGACACGGCGCGCTGGCAGGAGGGGGAGCTGGGGGAGGGGAGCCTGGCGGGCCACAGGAAATAACTCCGGGGGCGCGGGGAGCTTGGCGGGCCACAGGAAATAACCCCACAGGCCGCGTGTTTGAGACCCCTGATCTAGTGCTTGGGATTTGCTGCTCTGTCTCTCTGGCCTGTGTTTGATTCCTGGAAAACAAAGGCTTTTCCCTACCCAGGCTGGGTTTTCCTGAAATTAAAGGAACTGGAATCTCACAAGAACTCCCCAAGCAGAAATTTCTCCCCTGCGTGATCGCGGATACGTGCGTCGCGGGGCACCTCTGCCCTTTGGAGAGGGAACAGAGCCGGTGCACCCATCGGCTCCCTGCAATTGCCCTTAAAAGAGGGCGCCCAGGCCCTAGAGGGGAGAAATCCCAGAGGGATGACAGGCAGGAGCAGGTAAGAGCTCCGTCTACCCGTACAAACTTCCAGCTGCAGGTTGCTCCTGCCGCCGCGTTTGACATGATGAAACCAGCTCCCTGAGCGGCGGAGCTGTGGGGGCCAGAGAGCATCTCCCGCCAACGCGGAGCTTTGCACCCGAGCATTTATGCCGGCCAAACCTACGTCGCTC
This sequence comes from Eretmochelys imbricata, assembly GCF_965152235.1. Classification (NCBI taxonomy): domain Eukaryota; kingdom Metazoa; phylum Chordata; order Testudines; family Cheloniidae; genus Eretmochelys; species Eretmochelys imbricata. The sequence goes on from NC_135594.1 coordinate 15,694,856, forward strand.
GGGGGAAGGGGAGTTCACACCCCTGCGTGACAAAAAGGTTGCCAGCACCTGTGTTTGTCACCATGGCATAAGAAAGGAGAGTGCCAGGGAGAAAGAGAAGAGACAGAGCCAGACAGCTCCATGTCTGCAGGTCTTGCAGGAACTGGATTAACTCTCTGCTTTGGAATTGGCCATTATTATCTTTGGCCATCAAGGACAGCAGCCTGGGGGACTTTCAGGCAGGTGGCACCATGGCTAAGCTGGCTAAAGCACCTGTCTAGTAAACAGGAGATCCTGGGTTCAACTCCCAGTGGTGCCTGGCTTTTTGTCTCTTGTCTCCTCTGCTCACTTTTTCCTTTCTCCTTCCAGGAAACCAAAGAGCCCTCCCTAGGCCAGGCTGGCAATTGCTGGTTAAAGAAGAGCCCCCTTTATGGAGGTGCATTGGAAAGAATCCAACCAGGAGCCTGGAGCTGATGGAAAGGCGGCCGTGACGGGCATTGGCTAAGAGGACGAGAGCCCGTGCTGCACGCCCTGGCGATTCGCTGGGGATGTCAACGCACAGAGATCCTGAGAGCGCCCCCTCTGCAGGGCTGGCGGGAAATGGAGAGTTGCTCTCGGTTCACCTCACTTTCGATTCTCATTGGGGAAGAAGTGGAGCAGGGAGGAGAAAAGCCCCCGAGGGTGGCACAGTGGCTAAGTTGGTCAAGGCACCTGCTGGGTAAAAACGAGATTCTGCATCCAGCTCCCAGTGGTGCCTCACCAAACCTGTCTTCTCTTCCCACCACGTTGTCTCTCTTCAGAGGAAACGGAGAAACCCGCCTTTGTCTAGCCGTACAAACGCTTGCCAAAGGGACAGGCCTTTTGGGGGACACGTGTCGGAAGGAGGCTCCCGACAAGCGTGAAGACAACGAACGGTCGCTGTAACTCCACTCGCAGCCGTGGAAGACACCAGGCAGAGGACTCAGCACTACGTGGCCACGGCTGGAAACACAGGAGTCTCTGCCAAAGCCCTTTTCCGCTAGCCGGGGCCGCTCTGCGCATGGAGCTCCTGAGATCTGGGTGTCTCCAGGGAGTGGAGAACTCTATGTCGGCAGCTCTTTGTGTTTCTAACTGAACATCTGCAGGGGTTGTTGCGAGGCCTCTAGAGAGTGGCCTTTTGGAAGAGCTGGTGGACGAGCCTTCCCCGTAACCAGAAGATGCCGGCTTAGCCAGCCCGTTGTTCCTCGCTGAGCCCAGCTTGTCTGCGCAGCTCCCTTTTTTGTCTTTCTTCCTCATGAACCGAAAAGATCTTCCTGGGCAATCTTTGTCAGCTGAAGACAGAGAGAGTCCTCCTTGGGCCCCTAAGTGTTGGAAAGCGGCAAACGACGAGTCTGGAGCTGATGGAAAGGTTGCTATGACTCACAGTCAAGCCCAGGTTGCTATAGCCACAACGCAGAATACGGACCACTTCACCATCACACCTGCAGTTGGGAGGTGAGCACTTTGGAAAGTCTTTGTGAGCTCAGCTGTGGATTTCGGTGCACAGGGAGCCAGACAGCTCCATGACTGCAGGTCTTGCAAGAAATAGATTAAGTCTCTGCTTTGGAATTGGCCGGTATTATCTTCGACCATCAAGTGCAGTAATTGGGGGGCTGTTTCAAGAGGGAGGCACCATGGCTAAGCTGGCTAAAGCACCTGTCTAGTAAACAGGAGATCCTGGGTTCAACTCCCAGTGGTGCCTGGCTCTGTGTCTTTTGTCTCCTCTGCTCACATTTTCCTTTCTCCTTCCAGGAAACCAAAGAGCCCTCCCTAGGCCGGCTGGCAAAGGCTTGTAAAAGAAGAGACCTCTTTGTGGAGTAGCGTTGGAAAGAATCCAACCAGGGGCCTGGAGCTGATGGAAAGGCGGCCATGACGGACATTGGCAAGGAGGGGTCTTTGGCTGCAGTTGCTGCAGGACGACAGCCCGTGCTGCGCACCGTTACGATTCGCTGGGCATGTCGACGCGCAGAGATCCTGATATACAGTGGAGAACAGCTGTGTAGTGGAGTGCCCCACCTCCTAGGGGAATACCCTGATCACCCAGGCTGTCCAGTCATTCCTGCCCTTTTCTGGACCACTAAACAGGGCTTCATTTGTGCCAGGGCTGAGCCCCGGCACCTCTGGGCCTGGCAGTTCAGAGCCCCGGCACCTCTGGGCCTGGCGCATCAGTTAGGAAAGTAAAAAAAATTGCTTGAGCCCTGGCACCTCATTGCTTGAGCCCCGGCACCTCTTCCATCACGAATGAATCCCGGCCAATAAGTAGCCCTGGGCATGTGGCATGGACACTGTTCTCTTGGTGGTTCTCCAGAGCTCAGCATCTCAGAGAGCTGCTCCAGCCCCGGCCGGGTGAGGTCTCCAGGATGGCAGGGCGTCCCGCTCTACCTTCCCCAGCTGTCCTAGTCAGACATTCCTTCCAGGGGTCCTGCTGGTTCTTTATGTTTTCTTTATGGCGTGGAGACTCGGGGAGGGGAGGGGTCTGGGAGTCAGCGCTCCTGGGTTCTAGACCAGGGGTTCTCAAACTGAGGGGTCACAATCCCTCAGGGGGGCCACAAGGTTATTATGTGAGGGTTTCAGAGTAACAACCGTGTTAGTCTGTATTCGCAAAAAGAAAAGGAGGACTTGTGGCACCTTAGAGACTAACCAATTTATTTGAGCATGAGCTTTCGTGAGCTACAGCTCACTTCATCGGATGCATACTGTGGAAAGTGTAGAAGATCTTTTTATACACACAAAGCATGAAAAAATATCTCCCCCCACCCCACTCTCCTGCTGGTAATAGCTTATCTAAAGTGATCATCAAGTTGGGCCATTTCCAGGACAAATCCAGGTTTTCTCACCCTCCGCCCCCCCACACACAAACTCACTCTCCTGCTGGTAATAGCCCATCCAAAGTGACCACTCTCTTCACAATGTGTATGATAATCAAGGTGGGCCATTTCCTGCACAAATCCAGGTTCTCTCACTCCCTCACCCCCCTCCAAAAACCACACACACAAACTCACTCTCCTGCTGGTAATAGCTTATCCAAAGTGACCACTCTCCCTACAATGTGCATGATAATCAAGGTGGGCCATTTCCAGCACAAATCCAGGTTTTCTCACCCCCCCACCCCCATACACACACAAACTCACTCTCCTGCTGGTAATAGCTTATCTAAAGTGATCATCAAGTTGGGCCATTTCCAGCACAAATCCAGGTTTTCTCACCCTCCGCCCCCCCACACACAAACTCACTCTCCTGCTGGTAATAGCCCATCCAAAGTGACCACTCTCTTCACAATGTGTATGATAATCAAGGTGGGCCATTTCCTGCACAAATCCAGGTTCTCTCACTCCCTCACCCCCCTCCAAAAACCACACACACAAACTCACTCTCCTGCTGGTAATAGCTTATCCAAAGTGACCACTCTCCCTACAATGTGCATGGTAATCAAGTTGGGCCATTTCCAGCACAAATCCAGGCTTTCTCACACCCCCCCCCGGAAACACACACACACACAGAAACTCACTCTCCTGCTGGCAATAGCTCATCCAAACTGACCACTCTCCAAGTTTAAATCCAAGTTTAACCAGAACTTCTTATAATGTCTTCTGCAGTTTCCACAGTATGCATCCGATGAAGTGAGCTGTAGCTCACGAAAGCTCATGCTCAAATAAATTGGTTAGTCTCTAAGGTGCCACAAGTACTCCTTTTCTTTATGTGAGGGTTGCGAGCACACTGAGATCAGACCTACCCCGGAGCATCAATTTCTTCTCCTCCTAACAGGGAAAACCCGGAGAGGCCCCGAATATTGGCAGAGCCACTCGGGCCAATGGGGCAGCTGTACACGGGGGGGAAGGAGGCGGGTCCGTGGGGAGAACTCCCAGGAGTTCGTGGACCTGTCATCGTCTCTGAGCTCTGGGACTGCGCTGCCAAGCTATAATGAGCGTTATTTCAGCCTCCCAGGGATGAATTAATGCTGGGGCTCATCTTCACGGCAAGGGGTGGCCTTTCCTCCCCAGATACCAGGGGAGACAGCCATCAGTCCTCCTTGTCAGAGGTGAGGCAGGGTGTCGGTGGAGGGAACTGGTGCTGGGCAGGACAGAGGGAGAGAGGGAAGCCCTGTAATGATGGATGAGCAGAGGAAAAACAGAGATTGGGGTGCAGGACAGATCAGGGAGAAGGGGCGAGCCAGGGATCGGGGTGCAGGTCAGGTCAGGGAGCAGGGGCGAGCCAGGGATCAGGGTGTAGGGCAGGGCAGGGAGCAGGGGTGAGCCAGAGATTGGGGGGCAGGGCAGGGCAGGGAGCAGAGGCGAGCCAGGGATCAGGGGGCAGTGAGGAAGAGCCAGAGGATGAAGGTGCAGGATGCATCAGGGAAGCCCAGGAGGAAACAGACAGGAGTGAGGACAACCCAGGGAGTGGGGCAGACAGGGGGGCAGGGTAATCTGGGGAGCAGGGGTAAAGCGGGGGGCTGGACAGCAAGGACAAAATCTTGTGCTCTGTGAACCCTGCCCCCTCCCTTCCCCTCTGTTCAGGTATCTGGGCTCTGTACAGAAAGACACTTCCCACCTACCCCCACTCCTTTCTCCTCCCTGACCCCTTGCCCAGTCCCTCCATCTGTGTCACAAGATGCTGTGACGGTCTGGGCGGGGGGAGAGGTCCCATGCTCCAGAGGGTCTCTGCTCTGCAAAGCCCTGTTCGAACGGAGCAGCAATGTCCCGGCTCTTCACTCTTCTCCCATTGGCATCAGGACGGGCGTTCTCCAAGAACTACTGAGCTCTCCCCACCCTGGTCTGCTCTGCCACACGGACAGCATGTGTGACGGTGGCCGAGTGAGCGAGACCATCCCGGGGAGACCACCTCTGTACGGAATGACGAACTCCAACCCCGAGCTCGGCGGGCGAGGAGGTTTCCCCTCCCTGTGAAAAATGTTGGTAGAAAAGCAGCGTTTTCATCCAATCTTTGCACGATCTGCACCAAAATCATGAAATTTTTTGACCAAGCGGTTTGGCTGGAGGAGGGGGAGCTAGCCCCTTGGCCTGCCTCTTCCCCCACTCTCTGCTCTCTGCCCCCCTCCCCCCAGCTGTGGCCTCAGCCGGGGCAGAGGAGGGGCTGAGAGCTTGGCCCCTCCCCCCCATGAACCCTGCTGGGGTGGGGGGGTTCTCAGCCCCAGCCAGGACCTTGGCACCACCCCATGGCCACCACCCCTCCCCAGCCTGCCCTTTCCCCTCTGGCCCCGCCCCTGTTTCACCCATGGCCCCACCCCTGTTCTGCCACGTCCTCCGCGGCCCCACCGCTGTTCCGCCCCCACTCCGTGTCTTCCCTCGGAGGCCCCTCCGCCGCTGGCTCCTTTCCGCCCTCCCGCCACCCACTGCAGACCCGAGACCGGAAAACCTCTGTGCCCCGGCTGCGGCCGTGGGGTCACAGCGGTGAGCGAGAGCACCTTCAGCCCTGGGGCCCTGGTGGGAGGAGATTTGTCCAGAAGCCCCAAATTGGCCAGGGGCCATAATCCGCCACTGCCCCCCGCCCTCGCCCCGCGGTGGCATGAGGTTTGGGGAGGCTTAGCCTCCACCAGCCTCCATTGCACATTGCCTATGGGGGAGCTCTGTAACGAATACTCACTTGGCAGTAGGGGAACAGTATTGATGTGATGCTCAGGGCTTGTCTAGGCTAGGAAAAGTGATGGAGATTTGTTTAGATCAAGGGGAAAGCGAACCCCATTCACTGAACCTGGGTTTATATCTGCAACTATACGTGTGTGTTTACATCAAGATAGCCCACTTCAGCAGCTAACTCCACGTACAATCTTAGTGGAGACAAGGGACAGGTCGTTTTCACCTCAGTGGGGCTAGTTATGGTCAAGCCTATCTCCCCCACCCAGGGGGATGGGCCTTCCTGGCAGGACAGACACACGCTCTGGTTCCTCATAAGACCACAGAGTTGACAGAAAGGATCATGGCATTCGCCCCCAAAAAGATGAGCTGCAAAAGGTAGAAGAAAGCTGCTCACCTGCGGGAGATGAGAGACCACGGTTCAGGCAATGGGTGCAAAGCTCTTGACAGGGCAATGTGGGAATCGGCACGTGGATTTTTTTAAAAAAAGAAAAGTTTAGGCCAGCCTTAGTCAAGACATTTATGGTGTTCTCCCATGTGTACTCCCTGATGAATGACAGGGCCTGAGCTCCGCCGGAAGCATTTCCCGCACTCGGCGCAGGTGTAGGGCGTCTCGCCGGTGTGGATTCTCTGGTGGCTGACCAGGGATGAGCTCTGACTAAAGCGTTTCCCGCACTCGGCACATGCGTACGGGGTCTCGCCCGTGTGGATTCTCTGGTGTCTAATAAGGGAGGAGCTCTGGCTGAAGCTTTTCCCACACTCAGCACATGGGTAGGGTCTCTCGCCCGTGAGGATGCTCCGAAGTCTAATAAGATGTGAGCGGCTCCTGACGGTTTCCTCCGCTCTGTGCTGACTCTCACAGGCTTTGGTCTATGGCCAACCACAGCAAACCTCCCCTTTCTCACTCGCCATCCCGGTGTCACCTGCTGGGATAGAGAGAGAATCCAGACATGGGTCACCCCCCTGTGCTGGGGAGACAGAAAACCTCCAAGAGAAGAATGGAAAAAGGGGGGAAGGAACCAAAATAAATGCCAGAGAGATCAAAGAAATCAGGAGCTGAATCCCCCCCGCACCACCAACCCTTCCCCAGAGGAGAGAGTGGGGAAGGGATCAACTCTATATCCAAGCCCAAGAGAGACACACTGGATCCTTCACCAAGGAGGCCAGCTGACAGCATGGGTTGTCCTGTGGGATAGGGATCACAGCCTCCTTGGCTCTATAATGGTGTGAGAATGGTGGGGGAGCTACACGTTGGTAGACCTGAGAATGTCTTGTTAATTAAGTCTAGACTTTAGAAGGCAGGTTACAATTTTATTTCATATGTAACTGTTTGTGTCCAATATTTCTACTTCCTACGACTGAACCTCCATGCTCTGTTAAATCTTGGATTCCCCATACACTTACCTAAGAGCTGTATGCTAAGTGGAACAGTGATCTGGGGTGAAACTGGTAAGCTGGAGCATACTAAGTCTGTTTACACTGCGACATAAAGCAGTGCTTGAGCCTCAGCTCTATCCCAATCCCTCCTGCATCTACACTAACCCAGGGCTCAGACCCAGGGTCCCAGGACTAAACAACACCGATTTCCCCTGGCCGCTCTTGCTAAAGGGCCAATGTAATCAAGTTGTAAACCAGCTCCAGCCCCTTTTATTTGCTAGTGTTTTAGAGACCACAACAGGATGCAAAAAAGAATTAGATCAGTTCATGGAGGATGTAGTAAGATGAGTCCCTGAAATATAACCCTTGGTATCAGAGGCCCGGGATGAGGCCTGAGGCCTGAACTGAAGTAATGGTCAAGACTTTGCTAACTTAAAGCAAAGTTAAGCTGTGAGCCAGAGGCAGGCCCTGCCAACAGACGTTGGCAAGAAGAAGGCTGCTAAAAACACCTGTACACATATAAGCACTAATAAGATGAACGTGTGCCAGGACGGCACCAGAACATCCCAGTATGAACACATTCCACAGAGATAAAAGGAACAGGCGGGCCTATCCTAAAGACAGGATCAGAAGGACAATATGATGGATCCATCTGTTTGTCCCAACCACCTATACCAGGGGAGAGGGAGCACCCTAATGCGTAGAGGAGTTGTACCTCGATACGTCAGGGGTGACGGGTAACCTGTTTGTACCTGTGTGTAAGAATGCATCCCTGAGTGGATGTCTTTGTATGGCCTAGGGGACAGTGGAGAGCCCCGCTGCTGGCTGAGCCGGTCCATTGTCAGGGGGCACATATTCGTAGTTTGTCCTGTAGAGTCTGCGGGGAACTATTACTGTGCTTCATTTGACAATAAACCTAGCCGAGTGCCTTCGTACCTTGTCGGAGTCTGTGGTCACTGGGGGTTCTCTCAAGAGCTGCTGTCTCAGTGATCTGCAGAGTCAGGGCAGCACACAGAGGAAACACACGCCGGCAGCCAACTGTTATCAACATTGAACCGAGCAGAGCACTGTACCAGTGGTGTCTGACGACAGAGGACAGGTCCATCAATGGCTATTTGCTGGGATGGGCAGGGATGGTGTCCCTGCCTCCGTTTGCCAGAAGCTGGGAATGGGCGACAGGGGATGGATCACTTGGTGATTCCCTGCTCTGTTCATTCCCTCTGGGGCACTTGGCACTGGCCACTGTCGGAGACAGGACCCTGGGCTCGATGGACCTTTGCTCTGACCCAGTATGCCTGCTCTTATGTTCTTAGGCCTTTTGATTACTTTGGCATTAGCATTATCAGCTGCCCAGGGCAGACAGTTATTTACAAACTGTTTTAATTACTGCTTAGAATATCAGGGTTGGAAGGGACCTCAGGAGGTCATCTAGTCCAACCCCCTGCTCAAAGCAGGACCAATCCCCAATTTTTGCCCCAGGTCCCTAAATGGCCCCCTTGAGGATTGAACTCACAACCCTGGGTTTAGCAGGCCAATGCTCAAACCACTGAGTTATCCCTCCCCCCCTTATATGTGGCCACCAGCCAATGGCTTGCAATTTAGTGAAGATTTTTTGTTTAAATGCCCCCCCTCCCCCTTTACAGACGAGGGAAATTATTTTTGTTTTTAAAGCTCTGGTCACCACCCAACCCCCCCCTTCTTTTTTTTTTTTTACGTTTGGGGTCCCAACCCGCAGTCTGAGAACCGCTGCTCTAGTATCATACTGGGTTATGAGTCTGGCCTGTTAAACCCTCTGTTGTGCCCGTATAACTCCTGTGGAAAGGAACTGGAATAGTCCGTCAGGATGGCTTCTGCCACCGGCGACATTGCATAGCAGTTCTTACAGCTTGTTAATATGTCTCTCGTCAACATTCAAAACATAACGTCGTTATACCTCAAACGAGGAGCCAAGCGCAAATTGAGAGCTTTCGCAGACATGACTCTAAACAACACAGAGACCCTTCACGCACCATATTTCTTATGTGTTTTTGAAAGGCTCTGGAGAAAATTTTCTGAAGTGCCTAAGTCCACTGGGTCCTTCTGAACTTTTGCGCTTAGTACATCATTTTTGATCACTTGGCCCTTTTTGGATACTGACAACTAAACTCGGATATTTCCCCACCTCCAAAATGCCTTAGAAAGTGTAAAATGCTACAGTCAGGATTTCAAATTAATGCTATAAATCAAAACGCTCAGGTCTCAGAGACCTTTATCATCCAGCTAAAATAAAGACATTTACAATCCTAACTAGGGTGTTGCTACCATAGAGATGAACGATTATTGTTGACAAAATCATGTCCAAGGAAATGCTGAGGATTAAATTATAGTGGAAAACTAGAAATAGTTTCCAGACTGCTAGCCTAACTACTCGAGACCCTACTGAAATCATTACTATGCCGTTTGCCAACAATATTCACATCTAGACAATAGCACTTAATAGAACAACCAAGAATGGGGATGTTTTTATAAGGTGTAAGGTGTTGCAAAATGGCCGACGTTGGTATGGTGGGTCCTGCGCTTTTCTTGGCGGGGCGCTAGAATACCATCCCTTGCCCCTGCTCTTGGGGCGCCGAGGGCCCCACTAGTGGCCCAGGAAGGTGGTACAGGAGGGAAGTGAGGAAGGGGTCTGGGTTTGCTCCTCACTCTGAGCCCCAGCCCCTCTCAACCCCTGCAGGTTTCTTAACCTCTTCCCCCTTGGATAGGGCTACCCTCCATCCTTGACGCTGGGGGAGGGAGCCTCCCTGCCCTGCTGGGGCGGGGTCTCCCTTTGGCACTGTGGTCATAGAATCATAGAATATCAAGGTTGGAAGGGACACCTCAGGAGGTCATCTAGTTCAACCCCCTGCTCAAAGCAGGACCAATCCCCAATTAAATCATCCCAGCCAGGGCTTTGTCAAGCCTGACCTTAAAAACTTCTAAGGAAGGAGATTCTACCACCTCCCTAAGTAACGCATTCCAGTGTTTCACCACCCTCCTAGTGAAAAAGTTTTTCCTAATATCCAACCTAAACCTCCCCCACTGCAACTTGAGACCATTACTCCTTGTCCTGTCCTCTTCTACCACTGAGAATAGTCTAGAACCATCCTCTCTGGAACCACCTCTCAGGTAGTTAAAAGCAGCTATCAAATCCCCCCTCATTCTTCTCTTCTGCAGACTAAACAATCCCAGTTCCCTCAGCCTCTCCTCATAACTCATTTGTTCTAGACCCCTAATCATTTTTGTTGCCCTTTGCTGGGCTCTCTCCAATTTATCCACATCCTTCTTGTAGTGTGGGGCCCAAAACTGGACACAGTACTCCAGATGAGGCCTCACCAATGTCGAATAGAGGGGGACGATCACGTCCCTCGATCTGCTCGCTATGCCCCTACTTATACATCCCAAAATGCCATTGGCCTTCTTGGCAACAAGGGCACACTGCTGACTCATATCCAGCTTCTCGTCCACTGTCACCCCTAGGTCCTTTTCCGCAGAACTGCTGCCTAGCCATTCAGTCTCTAGTCTGTAGCTGTGCATTGAGTTCTTCTGTCCTAAGTGCAGGACCCTGCACTTATCCTTGTTGAACCTCATCAGATTTCTTTTGGCCCAATCCTCCAATTTGTCTAGGTCCCTCTGTATCCTATCCCTGCCCTCCAGCGTATCTACCACTCCTCCCAGTTTAGTATCATCCGCAAATTTGCTGAGAGTGCAATCCACAGCATCCTCCAGATCATTTATGAAGATATTGAACAAAACCGGCCCCAGGACCGACCCCTGGGGCACTCCACTTGACACCGGCTGCCAACTAGACATGGAGCCATTGATCACTACCCGTTGAGCCCGACAATCTAGCCAACTTTCTACCCACCTTATAGTGCATTCATCCAGCGCATACTTCTTTAACTTGCTGACAAGAATACTGTGGGAGACCGTGTCAAAAGCTTTGCTAAAGTCAAGAAACAATACATCCACTGCTTTCCCTTCATCCACAGAACCAGTAATCTCATCATAGAAGGCGATTAGATTAGTCAGGCATGACCTTCCCTTGGTGAATCCATGCTGGCTGTTCCTGATCACTTTCCTCTCATGTAAGTGCTTCAGGATTGATTCTTTGAGGACCTGCTCCATGATTTTTCCAGGGACTGAGGTGAGGCTGACTGGCCTGTAGTTCCCAGGATCCTCCTTCTTCCCTTTTTTAAAGATTGGCACTACATTAGTCTTTTTCCAGTCATCCGGGACTTCCCCCGTTCGCCACGAGTTTTCAAAGATAATGGCCAATAGCTCTGCAATCACAGCCGCCAGTTCCTTTAGCACTCTCGGATGCAACTCGTCCGGCCCCATGGACTTGTGCACGTCCAGCTTTTCTAAATAGTCCCTAACCACCTCTTTCTCCACAGAGGGCTGGCCATCTATTCCCCATGTTGTGATGCCCAGCGCAGCAGTCTGGAAGCTGACCTTGTTCGTGAAGACAGAGGCAAAAAAAGCATTGAGTACATTAGCTTTTTCCACATCCTCTGTCACTAGGTTGCCTCCCTCATTCAGTAAGGGGCCCACACTTTCCTTGGCTTTCTTCTTGTTGCCAACATACCTGAAGAAACCTTCTTGTTACTCTTGACATCTCTTGCTAGCTGCAGCTCCAGGTGCGATTTGGCCCTCCTGATTTCATTCCTACATGCCTGAGCAATATTTTTATACTCTTCCCTGGTCATATGTCCAACCTTCCACTTCTTGTAAGCTTCTTTTTTATGTTTAAGATCCACTAGGATTTCACAGTTAAGCCAAGCTGGTCGCCTGCCATATTTACTATTCTTTCAACACATCGGGATGGTTTGTCCCTGTAACCTCAACAGGGATTCCTTGAAATACAGCCAGCTCTCCCGGACTCCTTTCCCTTTCATGTTAGTCCCCCAGGGGATCCTACCCATCTGTTCCCTGAGGGAGTCGAAGTCTGCTTTCCTGAAGTCCAGGGTCCGTATCCTGCTGCTTACCTTTCTTCCCTGTGTCAGGATCCTGAACTCAACCAACTCATGGTCACTGTCTCCCAGGTTCCCATCCACTTTTGCTTCCCCCACTAATTCTTCCCGGTTTGTGAGCAGCAGGTCAAGAAAAGCTTCCCCCCTAGTTGGCTCCTCTAGCACTTGCGCCAGGAAATTGTCCCCTACGTTTTCCAAAAACTTCCTGGATTGTCTATGCACTGCTGTATTGCTCTCCCAGCAGATATCAGGAAAATTAAAGTCACCCATGAGAACCAGGGCGTGCGATCTAGTAGCTTCTGCGAGCTGCCGGAAGAAAGCCTCATCCACCTCATCCCCCTGGTCTTTCAATTGTCAGCAACACACACACCCCAAACTCCGGTCCTCTCTCCTTCCTCACACCCCACTGTCTGCCTCAAGCCAGGGGGTTTATTAGATTCCTGAGAGGGCCTTAATTGACTACAGGTGCTCCAATTAACCTGTAGCCACCCACCCAAGTCTACAGGGAACCACGCCTTAATTAGCCGAGGGTTTATATCTCTCCTGTACCGCTCTTCCACTGCTGCATCACAAGGGCGATATTTTCTGTTAGGATATAGATATTCAGGCCTGTCTGTAAAGGCCTAGACTTTAAGAATGTAGGTGTATGTTTATCATTTAGCTAGTTATAGAGGTATGAAAGAAAGAATCTGCGTAAGGGCCTTCTCTCACCAGGACAATCTGAGGCCCTGTTCTTAGGCCAAGGCCTTTGGCCAAGCAGCAGAGACTGCCATAAGCTGGGAAGCGACCGGTCACCTCCTCACATCCCAAACTAGTCAATCTGGGGCGGTTAGGAAGGGGATCCGATCGATCACCTCCAGAGAAAGGGAAGAGCCTAGACGATGTAAAAGGAAATTGAGGTTGATAGTTTTCTGTCTGGTAAGAACTCACTTATCAATAGACACAGCTGGGAAACCTTCATGTCTTTATAGATGTAGTTGTGAAATCCTCATTTCTGTATTGTTTTGTCATTATAGTTCCCACTTTCCTATTGTTTATTGGCATGGTCTCTGTCTGGTTCTGTGATTGTTTTTGTCTGCTGTATAATTAATTTTGCTGGGTGTAAACTAATTCAGGTGGTGGGATATAATTGGTTAGCTAATCGTGTTACAATAAGTTAGGACTGGTTAGGTAAATTTCAGTAGAATGATTGGTTAAGGTATAGCTAAGAATATTACTATATAAATGAGGGGCAAACAGGAAGTAAGTTGGGATTCAAAAATAAGGAAAAAGGAACTTGGATTTAAGCTTGCTGGAAGTTGACCCCAATAAACATTGAATTGTTTGCACCTTCAAACCTCGGGTATTGTTGCTCTGTGTTCATGCCAGAAGGACCAGGGAAGTGGGAGAGAGAAGGAATAAGCTCTCTAACATTTTCACTTTCATTTTCACTCATGCTTAATTATTTGTCACCTGGAGAGGAGTCACATAACCCAAACGTTTCAATGTTTCTCTCCTCAGCCCTGAGTTAGCAGCGGTGTGGTTCGTGGGGCGTAATGGTACTTCTGAAGAAATTTTGGCAGACTTGGCAAAAGGAATTTGGCATTGCATCTGCTTCACTTTGCTCATTAATTTTGCTAGGGGTCGAAAAAATAATGGAACTTGAATTTAAATGTCCTCCATCTCATTACTGGAAAGTCTGTTACATCCTCTGCTATTTTCTTATGCCAGCTATGGTTTTGTTTCTTCTGAGCTTGGCTTTTCAGCCAGAATGTCCTAATTCTGTCACGGGATGCTGCAATATTCACTGTCTTTGGAAGACGTTCTTGCCTTCTATTATATGGACTGTCATTCTTCTACTGGATGGAAGATATGTGGCTTGTCTGTATAAAGCATCTGAAGAAATCATCACAGCAGACAATAAGGAAAAGCCCAGTGACAGTTACGTAAAATCACAGGTAAGGTTATCCCATTACAGATCTCTTATGAGAAACTCAACCATCTCTGGCATTTTGTTCTCAGCTGTCTTGGATTCTTGGTCTATTCTGGAATTTTTTTCAGGTTCAAATGTTTAATACTGACTAGCTAAAACGAGTTCTGTAACAGCTTTCAGTTTTTAAAAAGACACTAGCTGACAGAGATGAGACAGTTACAAAGGCAGGGTTGAAAAAAATACCTTGATCCAAAGCCTGGGTCAGCCATGAAATGTTAACGTTGTATAAGATGCATCCGATGAAGTGAGCTGTAGCTCACGAAAGCTTATGCTCAGATAAATTGGTTAGTCTCTAAGGTGCCACAAGTCCTCCTTTTCTTTTTGCGAAGACAGACTAACACGGCTGCTACTCTGAAACCTGTCGTTGTATAAGAATGATTGGCAAATGCTATGTGAGATGTATTGATTTCCATTTTCTAAAACGTATTGCTTTGCGGCACTCCGGCAACAAATAAAAACACACAAACCAGATCCAAAATAGACAGTTAATTCAAAGCATACATAAAATAGATCACATTAAGAGAATATTAAGGTTGGAAGTCAAATGCTCCCAAGTTAGGAAATGACAGCTTTATGGTTGCCTGTGTGGCCTTAATTCTGCCTTTATTATGATGCAGTCTTTAATTACACGATCACATACTATTTTTCCAAGTGACCCCTGTTGTCAAAAGAAAGTCTCAGCAGCACTGAAACACATGGGATCACAACCACAGTTTCGCATGCTTCTTTCTTCACTTTTCGGCTTTGTCTAGCTTAGGAAAAGAGGTACCATTCTTGGGGTTTATTTGTACGCATAGGCAGCGAGTTATATGGGCCCATGGTGCCCATGCTCCATCAGTATTCATTAAGGTGGGCCCAGCTCCACCAATATTTGGGCCTCAGGCCCCGTGCTTTGGGGGGCCCCGCTCCATGGGTCGGCAATGGGGGGGCGCTCTCACCTGGGGGGGCAGCTCCCCGCCCTGCCTCCCCACACGCAGCTCCCCCCGTCCCCGGAGTCGCTGTGTGCTGCGAAGAGACCCCAGCACTGACCCGGCTCCCAGCCCGTTGGCCGGGAAGCTCCGGGGTGTGGAGCCAGAGCTGCCTGGCCATGCCTCCAGAGTGGGGACGGGGAGGGAGCCACAGGCAGAGAGACCCCCAGGAGTCTGTCACTGTCAGACAGACACAGCCGGAGGGTTGTGGGGACAAACAGATGGAGCCGGGGGCGGGGAAAGGAGCAGCGATGGGCACCCCGTGGCTGGCATAAAATACACAGGACAGAGGGGGCTTCTTGAGGGGGGCATAGCAACACCCCCCTGCAGAGCAGACCGGGTTGCGGCTGGCTCCGTCCATCACTCCCGCCCCCCGCCCCACAGAGACCCACACAACCTTCTGCCCCCCTGAAACACCCCCAACGGCCCCTGTGCTCCGTCACCCCTCTCCAGAGAGCTCCCCCTTTGTGCCAGACAACTCCCCTCCCCCACTGTCTCCCCTGCTCCAGAGCTCCCTACAATCTCCCCCTTTGCCGCCCCCCGTCACCCCACAGCCCATTGGCCGGGAGGCTCCCAGTCTATTGGCCAGCACGGCTAATGGGAGCCGCACCTGAGGCAGGGGGCCTGCTTGCTTGCACGGAGCAGGGGAGCCACAGGTGAGTAAGCCCCAGTCATCATCATCACAGGCCCAGCAATTCTCTGGATATTTAATTTCACTGAGACAAGTAATTAAATGGACTCTTCCTTTCCAGACAGTTTGTGGCTCTTCCTGTAAGAAAACTTACAATTTCTTTGCCGAGAAGTCCATGGATAGCTTTTTCACTTGAGAAGTATATTTTCTGGTTGTTCATAAGCTCATTTATTTTGTTAACTCGGTTTCATAGGCAATTTTAAAAGTCACTTGAATTGTACCTGGTTTTTCCCATTGGTCCAAAAGCACATGGAAGATGTGCAGATTTTTATTTCTGTGGGCCAAACCACCCTGTGTAGAAATGTAAATGTCGGAGCTAGAAAAGCTGTGCAAGGGTAAGGGTCCCGTCAGGAAATTGTCCGCAAGTCATTCCTTCTTCCGGGCTTTCCATTCTATTGTTCCCTCCTATAGCGATAGTGACAAGTGTTCCCACCCACAGGAGAGAGGCAGAAGACTGGGTCAATCCTGCAGCCACTCCGCCTCTACCCTTGTTCTCTGTCTGCTCCCTCTACCAGGCCGTTTGGTCTCCCTAGGATTGCCCCTACCATTGCTCCCTCTGGGTCTTCTTTCTCGGGAGCTTCTCATAAAGTAAAGTTTTCAGAGTAGCAGCCGTGTTAGTCTGTATTCGCAAAAAGAACAGGAGGACTTGTGGCACCTTAGAGACTAACCAATTGATTTGAGCCTAAGCTTTCGTGAGCTACAGCTCACTGCATCGGATGCATTCCTAGATAGTTTAGTGCCCTTTTTCTTTTGTAGAGAAGCAAAGTGCGTGTTGAAAATGGCTTGTCTAGTTTTTGTAAAGTCCAGCCACGAGGAAGGTTGTGCGGAAGGTTGGTTTTTTATGAGAGGATCCAGTTTTGAGAGCTCATTCTTTATCTTTCCCTGTTTGCTGTAGAGGATGTTGATCAGGTGGTTCGGCAGTTTCTTTGAGAGCGTGTGGCACAAGCCGTCAGCATAGTCTGTGTGGTATGTAGATTGTAATGGATTTTTTACCTTCAGTCCTTTTGGTACGATGTCTATCTGTTTACATTTGGAAAGGAAGATGATGTCTGTCTGTATCTGTACGAGTTTTTTCATGAAGTTGATAGATTTCCACTCCTTATGGCTGAATGCAGTGCCTTGCATAATGACAGGTTTCCGAGTAGCAGCCATGTTAGTCTGTATTTGCAAAAAGAAAAGGAGGACTTGTGGGACCTTAGAGACTAACCAATTGATTTGAGCCTAAGCTTTCGTGAGCTACAGCTCACTTCATCGGATGCAGTCCCGGAGTCCCCTTCAGCCCTCTGTATAAATTGATCCTCTTCTTTCCATTTGTTTTGCCCATGGGGTTTTCTGCAGCCCTAGGGCAGCCAGCAATAACCCCTCTGCCTTTGCAATGGGGTGAGGGAAGGGGACCCTGGGTTCCCTATTTATGTGATTTGCAAGAAGCGTTATCGTGACTCAAGGTACCAAATGTGTTTAAATGATATAAGGGCCTTGTAAAATCCCAAAGCAAGCTCATTTTCATTTCTCATATAATCTCAGATACAATATACACACATTTTTCATTAATTATATGAGTTGAATTATTATTATTAGCTAGGTTACTGGGGGGTTTTTCAGTGTGGCAAAATGTGTGCTATTTTATGGGTTGAATGATTGAATGACATAATACCCCCCTGCCCCCATTGTCCATCACTAAGTCCGGTAATTGTGTCAAGTGTTCGTGGCACAACATGGTGATGCCTAACCCTGCCTTGTGCTTCAGGGGGTCACGGGGTCCAGGGCGGCCTGGGGAGTTAGCGCGGGGCCTGGGGCTGGCACCAATGAGGGACCTGGCCCCAGCCCACTCCGCTCCACCTCGCCGGCTCTGCTCAGGGGCGGGGGCTTCGGGGAAGAGGTGGAGTGGGGGGTGGAGCAGGGTCGCTCGCTGCTGTCGGCGCCAGGCACCCCGCTAACCCCCCAGGCCACCCTGGACCCCGCATCCCCCGGAAGCGCAGGGCCCACCAAAGCGCAGGGCCAGGGGCGGTTGCCCTGGTCCGTCCTACAGATGGGACGGATCCACTTGGGCACCACCAAAAATTAGACAAACCTGCCACCCATGTTTGTACAGTAGAACCTCAGAGTTACGAACCCCTTGGGAATGGAGGCTGTTCGTGACTCTAAAATGTGTGTGACTGAACAAAACGCTGAACATGGACTTAATACAGCCTTGAAACTTTACTATGCAGAAGAAGAATGCTGCTTTCCCTTGACTTTTGTTAGCAGTTTACGTGTTACGGGGCGCGGGGCAGTTGAGGGATCCAGATGGCTAAATTATACTCATGATATTTTACACACTGAGGTTTGTGTAACTAGATTATGTGTCAGTAAAACCTCCAAGGTTTGATTCACCGCTGCCAGTGCGCAGGGACGGTAAACTGTACGTCACGCTGTCCCCACCCACGGTGGGGGGGCCCAAAACATTTGTGAAGAAGAAGTCCAATATAAATAACAAATCTGAACGTGCTGATTTGTTTTCCTCTCCAGATTTCGGGTCTAGGCATCACTCTCGGGATTGTCTTCATTTTATTCGTTTACAAGAAGAGGTCACAGTGCTGCAAAAGAGGTGAGATACACATTCATTTGAAATGGAGGATTCTTTGACCAGAAAGCGAAAACGTCTGCAGAAATTAGTGACGAACATCCTGGAACCTCATGTCTCAGTTTGTTTGGATAAAGTTTTGGCTCTTGTTGAGGAAGAGGGTTTATGTGATCGAAGTCAAGGTGTTCCTGTGTAGAGTGACCAGCTAGCACGGGGAGGGGGGGGACGTTTTGGCCCAAGGGCCACATCGGGGTTGTGAAACTGTATGGAGGGCCAGGTAGGGCAGGCTGTGCCTCCCCAAACAGCCTGGCCCTCGCCCCCTATTTGCCTCCTCCCACTTCCTGCCCCCTGACAGCCCACCTCAGAACCTCCAACTCATCGAACCCCCCCCCCCGCTCCTTGTCCCCTGACCGCCCCCTCCCGGGACCCCTACCCCTAACCGCCCCCCGGGAGCCCACCCCCTATCCAACCCCTCCACTCCCTGTCCCCTGACTTCCCTGACCCCTATCCACACCCTCGCCCCTAACTGCCCCCCGGGAGCCCACCCCCTATCCAACCCCTCCACTCCCTGTCCCCTGACTTCCCTCACCCCTATCAACACACCCTCGCCCCTAAGTGCCCCCCAGGAGCCCACCCTCTATCCAACCCCTCCGCTCCCTGTCCCCTGACTTCCCTGACCCCTATCAACACACACTCGCCCCTAAGTGCCCCCCAGGAGCCCACCCTCTATCCAACCCCTCCGCTCCCTGTCCCCTGACTTCCCTGACCCCTATCAACACACACTCGCCCCTAAGTGCCCCCCAGGAGCCCACCCTCTATCCAACCCCTCCGCTCCCTGTCCCCTGACTTCCCTGTCCCCTATCAACACACCCTCGCCCCTAAGTGCCCCCCAGGACCCCACCCCCTATCTGACCCCCCGGCTCCCTGTCCCCTGACTTCCCTGACCCCTATCAACACACCGTCTCCCCTAACTGCCCCCCAGGACCCCACCCCCTATCTGACCCCCCGGCTCCCTGTCTCCTGACTTCCCTGACCCCTATCAACACACCCTCGCCCCTAACTGCCCCCCAGGACCCCACCCCCTATCCGACCCCCCCGCTCCTTGTCCCCTGACTTCCCTGACCCCTATCAACACACCCTCGCCCCTAACTGCCCCCCAGGACCCCACCCCCTATCCGACCCCCCCGCTCCCTGTCTCCTGATTGCCCCAACCCCTATCCACACCCTTGTCCCTAATTGTCCCCTGGGACCCCACCCCCATCCAACCCCGCCACTCCCTGTCCCCTGACTTCCCTGACCCCTATCCACACCCTCGCCCCTAACTGCCCCCCGGGAGCCCACCCCCTATCCAACCCCTCCACTCCCTGTCCCCTGACTTCCCTCACCCCTATCAACACACCCTCGCCCCTAAGTGCCCCCCAGGAGCCCACCCTCTATCCAACCCCCCCTGCTCCCTGTCCCCTGACGTCCCTGACCCCTATCAACACACCCTCTCCCCTAACTGCCCCCCAGGAGCCCACCTTCTATCCAACCCCCCCTGCTCCCTGTCCCCTGACTTCCCTGACCCCTATCAACACACCCTCTCCCCTAACTGCCCCCCAGGAGCCCACCCTCTATCCAACCCCCCCTGCTCCCTGTCCCCTGACTTCCCTGACCCCTATCAACACACCCTCTCCCCTAAGTGCCCCCCAGGAGCCCACCCTCTATCCAACCCCTCCGCTCCCTGTCCCCTGACTTCCCTGACCCCTATCAACACACACTCGCCCCTAAGTGCCCCCCAGGAGCCCACCCTCTATCCAACCCCTCCGCTCCCTGTCCCCTGACTTCCCTGACCCCTATCAACACACCCTCGCCCCTAACTGCCCCCCAGGACCCCACCCCCATCCGACCCCCCGGCTCCCTGTCTCCTGATTGCCCCAACCCCTATCCACACCCTTGTCCCTAATTGTCCCCTGGGACCCCACCCCCATCCAACCCCGCCACTCCCTGTCCCCTGACTTCCCTGACCCCTATCCACACCCTCGCCCCTAACTACCCCCCGGGAGCCCACCCCCTATTCAACCCCTCCACTCCCTGTCCCCTGACCGCCCCCTCCCGGGACCCCTGTGACAGATTTCTGTTACCAATCTGCCTGTGCCTCAGTTGATCAGTCTGAGACCGCGGGACCGTTCGGGGGGAGACCCAGGAACACACCGTGTGATTTAATTTTAAAGCTTTGTGGAGACAATAATAAACTAACAGCGGTGAGCACGGGGACAGTTCCCACGTCACTCAGAGGAAGGAAGGAGCGTGATGACTTGTGGCACCTCAGAGACTAACCAATTTATTTGCAAATACAGACTAACATGGCTGCTCTTCTTGTTCCGTGGCTCTCTGTTCTCACAGCAGGGCAGGGTGGAAATCTTGGCCCCCCTCCCGTCTTGCTCGGCAGGTAGCAGTGCACAGTGGGCTGAAGTCAACCTCTTAATTCGGATTTCGCAGGAGCGCAGAGTTAACCCACTTTCTGCTTCCTCTCTCTCTCTCTCTGGCTCTTGGTTTTCTCTTCCCCGCCCTGTTCCTCGGCCTCCAGAAACCTGCGAAGGAATCTTCCATTCCACACCCACCTTTAACGCTTTGCCATGCTTGCAACAGACTACTCTGCTTCCCCAAGGGACCTGAGGGAGGGGGCTGTTGGGGTGTGACACGGGACCCCTGCCCCATCCGCCCGTCCCTGTCCCCTGACCGCCCCCCCTGACTTCCCCCGCCCCTGCCCCATCCGACCCCTCCTCTCGTTCCTGACTGCCCCCCCCGGGACCCCTGCCCCCATTCAACCCCCCCCTGTTCCCCGCCCCTGACCACTACCCCGAACTCCCCTGCCCTCTATCCAACCCCCCCGCTCCCTGCCCCCTTACTGCACTGCCCAGAGCATGAGGACAGGCCGCGGCTCTGCAAGAGCCCCACCGCCCAGAGCATTGTGCCGGCAGTGCAGTGAGCTGAGGCTGCGAGGGAGGGGGGCACGGCGCAGGGAGGGGCCAGGGGCGAGCCTCCCGGGCCAGGAGGCGGGCAGGAGGGTCCCACGGGCCAGATGTGGCCCGCGGGCCGTAGTTTGCCCACCTCTACCCGAGACCCACTAAATCCACCCCCCGGTGGCTCGATCGCCGGACGAAGTGGAGACAAGCCCTCAGTTAGCGTACGTGAGTAAACTGACAGTGCCCTTAAGTCACACGACGGCATAAGACTTTGTTGAGTGTTTTGTAATAACCACGAGTGTAGCAAACGCTGGTAGGTCACCGCAAGAAGGCGGCGTGTGCCCGTTAGGAATATCAGGAGACGCTTACGTGCAGGTAACGATGGTCATTCCATTGATGCATATGTTAATGAGCTTTGCCGAATGGATACGCTAGCCAGCAGGACAAGGGCACCCCGATATTCCGGGGAAGTTCAGCGAGGGTAAAGGCGGGAGGAGCGGGGCACACATGTGCACGAGGGACACCAAGGCCCGTGACACATCGGGTCTCGGGTACAGCCACTGGCATTCTGGATCCGCACGCCGGCGTGGGGCTCGGGTCTGGCTCTCCCCAGAGACAGAGTCTGTACCCGGGATGATGCCGTTGCTCTGACCGCCGTCACATCACATCACTTGCCGGGTTTGGATGGGAGGGGGAGTGCTCCTCCCCAGCTCCGCCCCGGGCCCCACCCCTGCCTCTTTCTGCTCCTGCCCCCACTCCGCCTCTTCCCTCCCCGTTCCGCCCCCTCCCCCGAGTGCACCCCGCCCTCGCTCGTCCCCCCAGCACAACCCGCACGCCGCGGAGCAGCTGATCCACGGCGGGCAGGAGGCGCCGGGGGCAGGGCGAGGCGCTGATAGGGGGGCTGTCGGTGACGGGTTTTTTCCCATGGGTGATCCAGCCCCAGAGCACCCACAGAGCCGGCGCCTGTGAAGCTGACTGTAGGCCTTGCGGGAGCCCTCGGCATAAGAACGGCCATCGCGGTCAGACCAAAGGTCCCTCGAGCCCAGTGTCCTGTCTTCCCACAGAGGCCAATGCCAGGTGCCCCGGGGGGAATGAACAGAACAGGTCCTCATCAAGTGATCCAAACTTAGTTTGGCATAACTAACAGTGTGAACCGGACTAGGCCTGGCCTTGGCAAAATAACAACCCACTCGGTATTATCTAACGCCAAGTAAGCACATTCCTGACCACAGAGGACGGTACAAAACCACACAGGTCTCTCCATAAACTACGGAAACCAGTTGCTAAGAGGTGGTCCAGGAACACCCCCACCCCCTGGTAAGATACGGACAGGGTGCCGGGATCATGGATCAAGTAGTTTTGTTCTAACAAGCAGGTTCAAGGAGACGGGTGGTAACTAGCTGGCAGCGTCTGGAGCGTGGTACGTAGCTTGTTTGTATCAGTGTCTAAAAGGAGAAGTCCGAGGAGGGGCACCCCAGCCGAGGGGGCCGCGTCCTGGTGCACTGAGTGAGCTGGTCCGAGTGTCGCGGGCATAGGTGTGTTATGTGCGGGTCGCTCTGACGGGGCACTCCAGATCCTGCAGCACCGAGCACTCGTACCAAGGTCGCAGCCATCGCAACGTTCCCCCGCAAGACCAACACGAATCAAGAGGCAATCACTACATCAGAGGGCCCGTTTTTTTATGGAGTCCAGGGAGCGTTCGCTTACACCACGGGAAAATAGTAGGGGGTGCTCAGCACCCCCAGCAGCCCCCACCCACCCCCGATCAGCTCCTCCCCCTCCCTGCCAGCACCTCCCGCCTGCCGGTGATCAGCCGTAGGACGTGCCAAGTAGGGGCTCAGATTTCCGTGCTTTTACTTTCTCCGCTGCTTCCATGCTGTGCGACACATTTCCTTAATCCCTTTCTCATCAGGGGCTTTCTAAGTTTGATTCTTTTCAAGGACCGTATTTCATTATTTGCCCCTAGCGTCAGTTGGGCTTTCCCCTTTTCAGCCATTGCTCTTAATAGCCCAAAGTCCTACTCTGGTTTACATCTCGTAAGATTTCTCTTTCCTTGTGCTGGATAATTCCTTTTCCCTTCCAGAGCGCAACCGTGAAAATCCAGGCTCCCCAGATCCTCAGGGCACTGAGCTCCCACGGAGGAGGGTCAATCAGTCCTCATCGACAAACGATCCCGACCCCACCCTCCAGGAGCAGCCTTTCCTTGGATCGCCAGCCCCGCTGCCAAGCACGCAGGAAGAGGGCACAGAGCAAGTGTAAAAATTTGGGAGAGGGGTGGGAGGCAACAGATGCCGATGTGAGAAAAAGCCTCAACCATCGGGACTGTCCCCATAAAATCAGGACATCTGATCACCCGAGCACCGAGTGGAAGGGGACCGAATCAGGGCTTGGGGGGAATCCAGCGGAGGGGGGCATAACTGCTGGGGGGACTCTCATGGGAAGACTGTGCCCCCTTGTCATAGAGTCCCCGGGCGCTGCTTGGGAACTGCTCCCCACGAAGCCAGGCAGGACTCTGGTGAAGACTCCTCTCTGGGAGCAGCCTGTCTGCAGGACACACAGCTCACCCGGCTCCACCTTCCTGGGTCTGACCTCGGAGCCTCCAGCCTCCCCTGCCCCTCCGTGCACTTCCCCCAGCGAGTCCGCCCAGGCGGGGTCCTGGGGAAGCCAGAGGGTCCTGCCCCCCGACTCCGCAGTCAGACGTGACTCTCAGCCAGCCAGTAAAACAGGGGTTTATTAGACGACAGGAACATGATCTAACACAGAGCTTGTAGGTGCAGAGAACAAGACCTCTCAGCTGGGTCCATTTTGGGGGGCAGTGAGCCAGAAAACCACGTCTGCCCTTCACTCCATGTCTCCAGCCAGCCCCAAACTGAAACTCCCTCCAGCCCCTCCTCCTCTGGGCTTTGTCCCTTTCCCGGGCCAGGAGGGCACCTGATTCCTTTGTTCTCCAACCCTTTAGCTCTCAGCTTGCAGGGGGAAGGGCCCAGGCCATCAGTAGCCAGGAAACAGGGTGTCGGCCATTCTCTGTGTCCAGACCCCTGCACACACCTGCCCTCTAGGGCTCTGCAACGATCATACACCCTTACCCCACCACCTAGATACTTAAGAACTGCCTAGGGGAAACTGAGGCACCCCCACACTATTCAGAGGAAACATTAAGAACAGTCCCGCTTCGTCACATCTCTCCCCAGCAGCCAGGGCCAGCAAGGGATGACAAAAATAAGACCGCTTCGTTCATGTGTGACCAAAGCAGGGTCGCCTTTTAATTCTCGGCCCCGTCTTGCTTCCGCCATGTAAGCGAGGCCTCTTAGGACAAGGGGCCCTGAGTCTCCACCTCTAATGGAAACAAGGCACGTTACCAAGTGCTCTGCGGGTCTTGCTCCCCGCTGAGTCAACAGGAAGCTTCTGTAGTGATGCAGAAGCGGGCACCGGAAATGCAGTGGCGACCCGCGCCCAAGCTCATTTCCTGAGCGAGGGCGAGGCGGAAAGAGAGCGAGATCAGTGGAGGCAGATAATCCTCCCAGTTCAGCCCTGCTCCTCGGAGCAGGCCCCAGAGCGGCCCCCCGTGGCCGCCCCCGGGGTGCTCGGGGTCGCAGGCCGACCCCTCGGAGTGCAGACCCCCGCGGGACCGCGATGCGCTGGTCACCCCAGCTCTCTGTCAGAGGCCCGGTGCGGGGAGGCAGGCGGGAGCTGTGCCGGGGACACTGTTGCGAGGCAGATTTAGCCACATCCAGAAGCTTCCGGATTTGGGTGGGGTGGTTTTGGGCCTGCTCCAGTAGGTTCCCTGCTGCTGGGGTCAGAGTCCAGCTGCTTTTCAGGGGGCAGGGCCATCCCCAGGGGGGCCCGGGTTAGAGGCGCCCAGTGTCCGTCTGCCGGGGGGGGAGCTCCCCACAGCTCCGCCCAGGCCACACCCCCGTGCCACCCCCTCCCCACCCAGTTCCACCCCCTCGTTCCTCCCCCTTCCCCCCCCCAGCGCCTCCAGATGCCGCAAATCAGCTGGGTACCAAAGGCTCAAAAACTAGGAAAGAAATAACATCCCCCACCACGTAGCATTTCTTTAAATGCCTCCTCCACGCTACCCTCCGGAGTTGTGAGGTCGGACCCTTGGTCACTGAGTGCTAGGAGCTGTACTGTGGTTTATATCCACCCACCCGGTCCCTGCTGCGGGAGACGTGTCTCTCCCCTCGGGCGGCCCATCGCCAAGGCCAGAGGCTGTCGGACCGTGCCCCGGGCTGCAGCCGGGGAGAGGCAGGACGGCTGGAAGCCCACCTTGCCCAGTTCACTGGGGCGGCCTGGAGTCTCCGCCGCTGGGCCTCGGTCGCACCTCCCGTCTCCATCCCGGCAGGCTCCGCAAACAGACTTGTTGGGGACACTGGGGCATGGCCACTAGGTAACTCGAAGGGATGGAAAACGACGCGAGTCGATGAAGCCCCCTCGCACTAGGCCCAAGTGTCCTTGGCCCCCCCGCCTGGAGGCACTCGCAGCAGTTATGCTGAGGATCTGCAACAATACGTTGCAGAGTCAGACGGCCTGAAACTAAACAAGGCCGAACAGGGCAGATATGGAAGAACAATGCTAAATAAAGCAGCTTTATGTATAGGTTAACAAATGATACAGAAAACAAGGGAACTAGCTGGAAACGGGATTGGCTGGCTAGATGGATACTTAGGGCAGCTTGCTATTAAATAAGTATGCTGGAAAAAAGGATGTATAAAAGCCTGTGTAACTTCCTGCTCTGGTTGCAGGATTTGAGATTTTATTCTCCCTGTACCTTTTTGCAGCTGCAAATAAATTTTTCTGCTTCTCCACCCCGTTGTGATTATTGGGTGTAGCACACCGGGTAGCGAACCAACCCCTGCTGTTGTTCGCCTCTGGCACTGGGTGCCGGCAACAGACTCACCCCTGAAAGTCCCGCTCCTCCCTACAGGAGCCCGACAGATGGGACACCTGGATCAGGGAGGGACCATTGCAACAGCGGGAGGGTCCAGTGGTTAGAGCAGGAGCGGCTGGGAGCCAGGACTCCTGGGTTCTATCCACAGCTCCAGGAGAGGGGTGGGGTCTGGTGGCTAGAGCAAGGGAAGCTGGGAGCCAGGACTCCTGGGTTCTCTCCCCAGCTCTGGGACGAGTTAGTAGCTGCGCAGGGACATCTCGCACAGCACACAGATGCAGCCACAGCTGGGAGGAGAGGCAGTAGGGGGGCTAAGGCCTTTCTAAGCCCCTGTCTTCCCTCCCAGCTCTGAGACAACCTGTCTGAACTTGGGCAAGTCACTACTTGTTCCGTGCCTCAGTTTCCCTCGCGAAAACACAGCTTGTCTCACAGCGGTGGCAGGGATCTCTCCCACTGTGTGTATTTCAGCCGGGTAGAAGGGATATTAGCATCCACACTGAAAGAAACTGGGCTATCCTCATGCTTCAGGGCACAGCTGCCCTGGGGCTGGGGATCAGGAGGGGTTTTCCTCCGTAACAGGGAATCATAGAATCATAGAATCATAGAATATCAGGGTTGGAAGGGACCCCTGAAGGTCATCTAGTCCAACCCCCTGCTCGAAGCAGGACCAATTCCCAGTTAAATCATCCCAGCCAGGGCTTTGTCAAGCCTGACCTTAAAAACTTCCAAGGAAGGAGATTCCACCACCTCCCTAGGCAACGCATTCCAGTGTTTCACCACCCTCTTAGTGAAAAAGTTTTTCCTAATATCCAATCTAAACCTCCCCCACTGCAACTTGAGGCCATTACTCCTCGTTCTGTCATCTGCTACCATTGAGAACAGTCTAGAGCCATCCTCTTTGGAACTCCCTTTCAGGTAGTTGAAAGCAGCTATCAAATCCCCCCTCATTCTTCTCTTCTGCAGACTAAACAATCCCAGTTCCCTCAGCCTCTCCTCATAAGTCATGTGTTCCAGACCCCTAATCATTTTTGTTGCCCTTCGCTGGACTCTCTCCAATTTATCCACATCCTTCTTGTAGTGTGGGGCCCAAAACTGGACACAGAACTCCAGACGAGGCCTCACCAATGTCGAATAGAGGGGGACGATCACGTCCCTCGATCTGCTCGCTATGCCCCTACTTATACATCCCAAAATGCCATTGGCCTTCTTGGCAACAAGGGCACACTGCTGACTCATATCCAGCTTCTCGTCCACTGTCACCCCTAGGTCCTTTTCCGCAGAACTGCTGCCTAGCCATTCGGTCCCTAGTCTGTAGCGGTGCATTGGATTCTTCCGTCCTAAGTGCAGGACCCTGCACTTATCCTTATTGAACCTCATCAGATTTCTTTTGGCCCAATCCTCCAATTTGTCTAGGTCCCTCTGTGTCCTATCCCTGCTGTCATAAATATAAAGGGAAGGGTAAACCCCTTTGAAATCCCTCCTGGCCAGGGGAAAGCTCCTCTCACCTGTAAAGGGTTAAGAAGCTAAAGGTAACCTCGCTGGCACCTGACCAAAATGACCAATGAGGAGACAAGATACTTTCAAAAGCTGGGAGGAGGGAGAGAAACAAAGGGTCTGTGTCTGTCTGTATGCTGGTCTTTGCCAGGGATAGACCAGGAATGGAGTCTTAGAACTTTTAGGTTTCAGAGTAACAGCCGTGTTAGTCTGTATTCGCAAAAAGAAAAGGAGTACTTGTGGCACCTTAGAGACTAACCAATTTATTTGAGCATGAGCTTTCGTGAGCTACAGCTCACTTCATCAGAAGTGAGCTGTAGCTCACGAAAGCTCATGCTCAAATAAATTAGTTAGTCTCTAAGGTGCCACAAGTACTCCTTTTCTTTTTAGAACTTTTAGTAAGTAATCTAGCTAGGTATGTGTTAGATTATGATTTCTTTAAATGGCTGAGAAAAGAATTGTGCTGAATAGAATAACTATTTCTGTCTGTGTATCTTTTTTGTAACTTAAGGTTTTGCCTAGAGGGGTTCTCTATGTTTTTGAATCTAATTACCCTGTAAGATATCTACCATCCTGATTTTACAGGGGGGATTTCTTTATTTCTATTTACTTCTATTTTCTATTAAAAATCTTCTTGTAAAAAACTGAATGCTTTTTCATTGTTCTCAGATCCAAGGGTTTGGGTCTGTGGTCACCTATGCAAATTGGTGAGGCTTTTTATCCAACATTTCCCAGGAAAGGGGGGGTGCAAGTGTTGGGAGGATTGTTCATTGTCTTAAGATCCAAGGGTCTGGGTCTGTAGTCACCTAGGCAAATTGGTGAGGCTTTTTACCAAACCTTGTCCAGGAAGTGGGGTGCAGGGTTTTGGGAAGTATTTTGGGGGGAAAGACGCGTCCAAACAGCTCTTCCCCAGTAACCAGTATTAGTTTGGTGGTGGTAGTGGCCAGTCCAAGGACGACGGGGGGGAATATTTTGTACCTTGGGGAAGTTTTTGACCTAAGCTGGTAAAGATAAGCTTAGGAGGTTTTTCATGCAGGTCCCCACATCTGTACCCTAGAGTTCAGAGTGGGGGAGGAACCTTGACACCTGCCCTCCAGCGTATCCACCACTCCTCCCAGTTTAGTATCATCCACAAATTTGCTGAGAGTGCAATCCACACCATCCTCCAGATCATTTATGAAGATATTGAACAAAACCGGCCCCAGGACCGACCCCTGGGGCACTCCACTTGACACCGGCTGCCAACTAGACATGGAGCCATTGATCACTACCCGTTGAGCCCGACAATCTAGCCAACTTTCTACCCACCCTATAGTGCATTCATCCAGCCCATACTTCCTTAACTTGCTGACAAGAATACTGTGGGAGACCGTGTCAAAAGCTTTGCTAAAGTCAAGAAACAATACATCCACTGCTTTCCCTTCATCCACAGAACCAGTAATCTCATGATAAAATGGGAATGGAAGGGGTGTGGGCAACGGGTGGGGAAGGGGTTCCAGCTTCCTTTGCTGGTTCTGGCACTGGATACCGGGCTGGGGTGGGCCCAGGGGCCTGATCTGTTTTCACTGGAGGGTTTTCATTCACTTCACTTCACTGGTTTCACTTCACAGGGTCTCAGACCGGGTTCTTGGGGGCCCTGCCAGCCTGCGCGGGCATCTGACCAGAGAAACACAGCAAGGAGATTTCATCCAACGGGGTTTATAAATTCCTTCGAGATTGCTCAGTGCAGGGAGCATTCGTGTGAACAAACAGACAGACACAGTGTGGACAGACACCGCCGCCCCCCCCCAAGGGGGAGACACGCTCAGGCCTCACAGATTACAACTCTCAATCCACTCGGTCAGGTCCTGCTTTTCACAGTGGTTCTTCCAGTCGTCCCTGAGGGAGGGGAAGTGACAGACGAGATGGCGGTTCACCAGCACAGTAGCGCTGATAGATAACCCATGGGGAGGGCTCACCCGGCGCTGAGCTGCAGTCACTTCTGGGGTGGGACAGATGGAGAACGGCCACACATGGGGATGGCTTGCCCGGTGCTGAGATGCAGCCACCTCTGGGATGGGGCAGTCAGAGAACAGCCGCATATAACACCACATTGGGCTGTCTCGCCCAGTACTAAGATGCAGTCACCTCTGGGGCGGGGCATCTGGCGAACACCCACACACAACGCCTCATGGGGAGGTCTTGCCCGGTGCCCAGATGCAGAGCTCCTCTGTTGAGAATATCCCACCCCCAGGGAGCCCCCTTACCAAGCCTCCATGCCCTGAGGATCCTGCACCACTCTCTTCGCACAGTTGATGTCGTCCTTGATGTCGGCGTTCAGTAAATCTAGGAGCAAAGGTGGGAGGGTAAGGCAGGGATGGGCCCCCTCGGGGAGGCTGCAGAGTTGGGGGGGCTGGGATGAAAGGGGAGGGGGTCAGATCTGCTCCAACCACACCTCAGCCAAATCCACCCCCCTCCCCCCCAAATCCCCGCTGCCCCCCCGGTGCCCGCTGAAGGGAAGGATGCCTGTTCCCACCGCAGCCCGTAACGCGGCCCCCCGGCGCGGCTCAGCAGGCCGGGAACATACCCCAGACCCTGGGGGGGCTCCAGGAGGCAGGAGTGGTTAGAAGCCTGATTGGGCGTCGCACAGGAATGTCCCAGAGCACGGCGCCCCCCCCCCCGGCTGTGCCCCCCACCGACCCCAAAGCATGGTGCCCCCCACACTGAGCTTCCTGCCCGCCCCCTGCAGCCCAGCGCCCCACTGCTGAGCCCCCCACCGACCTCCTGCCCGACCCCTGCAGCACGGGCCCCCTGCTGAGCCCCCCACTGACCCCCAGCCTGCCCCCTGCAGCACGGCCCCCCCCAACCTCTCACCCCCTGCAGCCCAGCGCCCCACTGCTGAGCCCCCCACTGACCCCCAGCCTGCCCCCTGCAGCACGGGCCCCCCCCCAACCTCCCACTCCCTGCAGCACGGGCCCCCCCCAACCTCCCACCCCCTGCAGCCTGGCGCCCCCTGGCGGCCTCACCCTGGCAGTGCACGTGGCACAGGTTCTCCGACGGGCTCTGGGCGTCCTGGCACCACCAGCCGCTGTTGATCTGGAAGATGCCGTAGTCGGTGCTGCCGTCCGCATTGGCCCCCACGGCCGCCGTGTCGAAGCCGCTCTCGTAGAACGCCAGGCAGACCCCTGGGGGGCACAGCCCCAGAGAGACGGGGAGCGGTGGGGGGGGGCACACAGCCCCAGCGAGACGGGGAGCGGTGTGGGGGCGCAGCCCCTTAGAGATGGGGAGCAGTGTGGGGGGGACACAGCCCCAGAGAGACAGGGAGTGGTGTGGGAGGGGGCCCAGAGCCCCACAGGGAGGTCCCATGGGGGGGGTGATGCGGGAGGGGCCCACAGCCCCATAGGGAAGTCCCATGGGAAATGGTGCAGGAGGGGCCCACAGCCCCATAGGGAGGTCCCATGAGGGGGGTGAAGTGGGAGGGGCCCACAGCCCCATAGGGAGGTCCCACGGGAAATGGTGCAGGAGGGGCCCACAGCCCCGTAGGGAGGTCCCACGGGAAATGGTGCAGGAGGGGCCCACAGCCCCATAGGGAGGTCCCATGATGGGGGTGATGCGGAGGGACCCGCAGCCCCATAGAAGAGCCCGTGGGACACAGCGGAAGGCTCACTCACAGTTGGCCAAGCTGTAGCCCTCGTATCCGTCCATCCCGTTCTCCTGCAGCTCTTGCGCCAGCTCGCAGCGGGTGAAGATCTTCCCCCAGCCCCCCGTGCTCAGGCAAGCCAGCAGGGTCACCAGCCCCAGGACCCCCATCCCCGCAGGGCTGGGGTCGGGGGGCAGTCGGACTGCGGACCGAGGGGAGCTGAGGGGGCGCTCCGGGAACAGGCCAACGGCACCGTCGGGGCGGCGCTGGAAAGAGAAAGATGGAGAGAGAGAAGGGGGGTGTATGGGGATGGCCAGAGGGGTGCTGGGCAGTGGCTGGGGGGCGAATGGAGATGGCCAGGAGGGTGCTGGGCAGTGGCTGGGAGCTGTATGGGGCCCCCCCTGCTCTCCGTGGCCGGGGGTCGTGGCCTCCCTTCTAGAACGCCCTGTGGTGTCATGAAGGCCCCATGTTCTAGAACCACCCCTTGGGGTTCCATGAGAGGGAGTGACTCCGGATTGACCAGGGGGGGCGGGGGGGAGGTCAGATTCCCACCCTACCCCCACTGCAATCAGGGGTGACTTCAGCTGGAGCCAGGCCGGAGTGCGACCCAAGGATCTCTCGGTGCCGACGGGCAGCGGGCCCAGGGGGCGCTGGGGGTTTCACGGGGATCCCCTGGCTCCGATCTATGCCCGACCCTAAGGGGTGGGGTGGTAGGTCGCTCCCAAGAGCCATTCGCCCTCTGCTGGTAGATCGACCGATTCCAGGGCCTTTGTGATTTGAGTCCGACCTCCTGTCTGCCCGGCCAGAGACCTTCCCCACAATAACTCCCGGAGCAGAAACACGGCCCAGCTTGATTTCAAAACGGCCAGGGAGGGAGACTCCACACACTCTTTGGGAAAGTGTCCCGATGGGTAATTGCTCTGTTAGAAAAACGACACCTTCTTTCCAGGCTGAATATGACTAGCTTCAACTTAGAATCACAGAAGATCAGGGTTGGAAGGGACCTCGCGAGGTATCTGGTCCAGGGGTCGGCAACCTTTCAGAAGTGGTGTGTCGAGTCTTCATTTATTCACTCCAATTTAAGGTTTCGCATGCTGGGGATACATTTTAACGTTTTTAGAAGGTCTCTTTCTATAAGTCTATAATACAGAACTAAACTATTGTTGTATGTCAAGTAAATAAGGTTTTTAAAATGTTTAAGAAGCTTCATTTAAAATTAAATTAAAATGCAGATCTTATCAGTTTAGTGTGATCCTTGCCCTTGCTTTTCCTTGCCGAGTTTTCCACTGTCTGGCAGGTATTTGGATACTTTAAGCTGCACACAGGCTTCTGAGTGATCAGTTGTTAACTGGCTCCGAGAGGGACAGAGGACAGATTTCATGTGTGAAAATACCTGTTCACACAGGTATGTGGATCCAAATGCTGAAAGCATTGCAAACGCAATTTTCTTCAAACTGTTAAATTTCACAGGCAGGGATGTCCAGCAGGTCAGACCAGAGGCCCCGTGATCTCTCTCGGTAGCTTCAAGTGCGCTCTGCAGATCTCCAAACTTTGATGCCCACAATTCTGAGCTTTTTAACTGAATGAGCTGCATTTCGAAATCTTCAACCCCCATCCACTGAAATACTGACAAATCCAAGTCCCTTTCGTTGAACTTTTCAGGTTGAATTAGAAAAGAAAGCCTTGGGCCAAATCGCTGGAAATCTTGAGATCTGTCAGAAAATCCTGATTCCAGTTCTTGCACGTACATTCCAGTCTCAACGTCCAAGGCAGTGCGCGGGTCCACGAGGCGTGAGAGTGACGTAAGCAGCGAATCAGGACCTAAAAATATCCCAGCACAGTAGCGCTGGAACAATTTTTAAAGTAGGGGTGCTGAGCTGCGCCCCCTCTTGCCCCTGTCTGCACCCTGCACTGCCCCAGGCTGGGGCCAGTGGGCCACAGCTGGGGGCGGCTGCAGAGCCCTGGGCAGGCGGCCAGGACCCCAGTCTGGCAGCAGAGCCCCCCAGACCAGTGACCAGGACCCAGAGCCAGCAGCAGGCTGAGCAGGGCCGGCGGATGGTACCCCGGCTGGCAGGGGGCCGGCGGCCAGTACCCCAGGCCAGCAGCAGAGCCCCCGGGACCAGTGGCCGGGACCCGGGCAGTGTGAGTGCCCTGAAAATCGGCTCGCGTGCTGCCTTTGGCTCGCGTGCCATAGGTTGCCTACCCCTGATGTAGTCCAACCCCCTGCTCAGAGCAGGACCAACCCCAGCTAAATCATCCCAGCCAGGGCATTGTCGAGTCGGGCCTTAAAAACCTCTAAGGATGGAGATTCCCCCACCTCCCTAGGGAGCCCATTCCAGGGCTTCACCACCCTCCTAGTGAAATAGTGTTTCCTAATATCCAGTCTAGACCTCCCCCACCACAACTTAAGACCATTGCTCCTCGTTCTGTCATCTGCCACCACTGAGAACAGCCGAGCTCCATCCTCTTTGGAGCCCCCCTTCAGGGAGCTGAAGGCTGTGATCAAATCCCCCCGCACTCTTCTCTTCTGCAGACTAAATAACCCCAGTTCCCTCAGCCTCTCCTCGTAAGTCATGTGCCCCAGCCTCCCTGATCATTTTTGTTGCCCTCCGCTGGACTTTTTCTAATTTGTCCACATCCTTCTGTAGTGGGGGGGCCCAAAACTGGACACAGGACTCCAGATGAGGCCTCACCAATGTCGAATAGAGGGGAACGATCACGTCCCTCGATCTGCTGGCAATGCCCCTACTTATACAGCCCAAAATGCCATTGGCCTTCTTGGCAACAAGGGCACACTGTTGACTCATATCCAGCTTCTCGTCCACTGTCACCCCTAGGTCCTTTTCCGCAGAACTGCTGCCTAGCCATTCGGTCCCTAGTCTGTAGTGGTGCCTGGGATTCTTCCGTCCTAAGTGCAGGACTCTGCACTTGTCCTGTTGTCACTTAGACCTTTGTCTGCCAGATTGAAGAGCCCGTTATTAAATTAGTCCCCTAAGTGGGGCACCTTGTTGAATTTCATGTTGCTGGCTACAGCCCAGTCCTACAATTTATCAAGATCCCTTTGACTTTTAATTCTGTCCTCCCAAGGGTTTGCAAACCCCACCTCGCTTTGTGTCATCTGCAGATTGGATCAGTCTGCTCTCTATCCCTACGGCTGTTAAATGACACCAGGCCCAGAACACATCCCTGTGGGGAGATAGAGAATGATGGGCTCTAAATTAGCTTCTGCCACTCAAGAAAAAGACCTTGGAGTCATGGTGGAGAGTTCTCTGAAAACAGCGGCAGTCAAAAAATCGCACAGAATGGTGAGTCATTAGGAAAGGGATAGAGAATAAAACCGAAAATATCCTATTGCCTCTATATAAATCCATGGCCCACCCACATCTGTAACACTGCGTACAGATGTGGTCACCCCATCTCAAAAAAAGATAGATTGGAACCAGAAAAGGTTCAGAAAAGGGCAACAAAAATGATGAGGGGTCTGGAACGGCTTCCGTATGAGGAGAGATTAACGAAACTGGGACTTTTCAGCTTGGAAAAGAAACGACTAAGGCGGGATACAATTGAGGTCTGTAAAATCATGACTGGTGTGGAGAAAGCAAATCAGGGAGTGTTATTTACTCCTTCTCAAAACACAAGAACTAGGGGTCACCCAATGAAATTAACAGGCAGCAGGTTTAATACAAAAAAAAGGAAGTATTTCTTCATGCAACGCACCGTCAACCTGTGGAACTCCTTGTCAGGGGATGGTGTGAAGGCCAAGACTATAACAGGGTTCAAAAAAGAACTAGCTAAACTCATGGGTCCATCAATGGCTACTAGCCAGGATGGGCAGGGATGGGGTCCCGAGCCTCTGTTTGCCAGAAGCTGGGAATGGGCCCTGGGGATGGATCACTGGATGATTCCCTGTTCTGTTCAATCACTGGCCACTGTCGGAAGACAGGACACTGGGCTAGATGGACCTTTGCTCTGACCCAGTCTGGCCATTCCTGGAGGGAGGTTCCCACTCAAGACCGCCCTCCAATCCCTCCTCCTTCCATTAATAATGATTCTTCGTTTGCGGTTGTTTAACCATTTATAGAGCCACTTAATGGTAGTTCTGCTGAGCCCACATGTCTCCAGCTCATGTCTCAGGACGTCACGGAAGGAAATCGGCAAGAGGAACCCAAACCGGCCCAGGTGCGGAGACCGGGCAGCTGGGCTGACCAGGGGGATGGAGGAAACTGGGGGAGGCTGCCTTGTTTAGGGGAGCAAAAAGAAGGCTCTAGGGGGCTCTGATTACTCCCGATAGCTACATGGGGGGGGGGGGGCTAAGCCCTGGGGCTGGAGAAGAGTGACGGAAGCTAAGGGGTGATGTAAACAAATGGGCAGAAACATGCCACGAACAAATTCAGGCTGGAAATTAGAAAACGGTTTCTACTCATCAGCAGGGTGAGGCTCAGGACCAGCCCCCCACTAGGAGTGGGGGGTTGGGAGCAAACAATTTAACTACTTTGAAAAGCAAGCGGATGAGGGCAGTCACAGGCCGACATTGCTTGTGAGAGCAGGGACAGGGCTCAGCTGCCCCAGGGCTCCCTTCTGGGTTTCATCATATGTCCCTAATGTTCATGCTTCAGGGCTCCCACCAGCCACTGACAGGGGTCAGGAAGGAATTTTTCCCCTGGTCAATTTGGCAGGGACCTGGCAGGGGGAAGGGGTTCCCCTCCCTCTGCAGTGTGGGATGTGGGTCATTCACCGGGATTATCTGGGTGTCTCTCCCTTAATCTCTGCCCAGCCACTGGGGGGCCTCGGGCGTTGGTGCACCCCGGTTCCACCTCTCTGCACAGCGCAGTCTCGTCTCCCGTGGGCTCTGATACGTGGGTCTCATTCGGCCATGGGGATTGGGGCGCTGGCGCCAGGGGGTGGCCGGTGAGATCCAGAACTCAGATTGGGTGAGCGGGGCTCCTCTGGCCTTGAACTCAGAGAAGCCATGAACACACAGAGAGCAGGGCTCCTCCCCTCCAGCAGGGGGCAGCAGGGGATGGACACACACACACACACACACACA
Source organism: Eretmochelys imbricata (assembly GCF_965152235.1). Classification (NCBI taxonomy): domain Eukaryota; kingdom Metazoa; phylum Chordata; order Testudines; family Cheloniidae; genus Eretmochelys; species Eretmochelys imbricata. The sequence continues at coordinate 15,730,999 of NC_135594.1, forward strand.
CACTGCAGGGTCTGTCCCCTCCAGCAGGGGGCAGCACGGACACATATACACACACACACACCCCGCAGGGACAGTCCCCTCCAGCAGGGGGCAGCAGGGGCACACAGAGGGAGAACATGGTATACACTTTGGGGCTGCTTTCGCCATCGGGACACTTCCCTCGCTGATCAGACCCCTCTCCCCATCCTCTTTCCCTTACCCCAGCATCTGGAACTCCCTCGGGGTCCCTCTGGCTGCAGTGACAGTGCCCCCTGCCGTTCCGGATACCCCGTCACCCCATGCCGGCCCCCTGCCCCGACCCCACAAGCACAGCGAACTCGGCGCTCGAAGGGACAGGTTTATTGACCTTCCCCTTCCCCTTCCCCGTCCCCGGTGTCTAACTCTCCTTTGTGCGTGGGGGGTCCCTCGCCCAGCCCCGCTGTCGGAGCCGGACGCAGAAGCCAGCTAGGTCCTTGGAGATGGGCGCCGAGGTCCTCTGGCCAGATCACAGGTTGCAGGAAGCCACCCAGTGACTCAGGTCCCGGCCCTTGCAATGGTCGCGCCACGGCATCCTGACAGGGCAGAGAAGAAAGGTCAGGGGACAGAAGCAAAGAAGACACTGAGATGCAGCCACCTCTGGGGCAGGGCAGCAGGGGACCAGCCGCACATAACGCCACCTGAGGACAGCTCGCCCTACGCTGCGATGCAGCCGCCTCTGGGGGAGAGTGGCTGCAGAACAGCTGCACATAACAGGGATGGCTCATCCCGCAATGAGCGTCAGTTCTACATTATCCTGTGTGGTGTTACATTATATAACACCATGGATCACACTGCACTTGCTGTGTTCTCTGGTGCTACGTAATCCGTCCATTTGTTGTATTGTGCAGTGATTCTCAGGGTTGCAAAAAGACAGAGCTAAGAGTGGAGATAGATAGATAGATAGATAGATAGATAGATAGATAGAGGGGGTGGGTGGGGATAGATAGATAGATAAATAGATAGAGGGGGTGGGTGGGGATAGATAGATAGATAGATAGATAGATAGAGGGGGTGGGTGGGGATAGATAGATAGATAGATAGATAGATAGAGGGGGTGGGTGGGGATAGATAGATAGATAGAGAGGGTGGGTGGGGATGGATAGATAGATAGATAGATAGATAGATAGATAGGGTGGATGGGGATAGAGAGATAATTTTTCCCATACCAGGCCCCCATCCCCTGCCAGTCCATCACGACTTTCTTGACACAGTTGATGTCATCCGCTAGGTCCGCAGTCAGTAAATCTGTGGGGAAAGAATGAGATGTGGTGTGAAGGGGGTCAGGATGTGTGGACCCTGATTCCCCTGCTGGGCAGGCCCCCCGTGCAGGCCCCCGGGCCAGCTATCTTGGACCAGACAAATCTACACTGCACGGGGCTGCTTCACCCGGCGCTGAAATGCAGCCACCTCTGGAGTGGAGCAGCTGGGTTATTGAACTCTGGTTTGTCTGTCATGCTAGGAAAGGCCACATGGCTGGGGAAAGCTGAGTCCTACCTATCCATCCCCATCTCCCCCCGCCCCCATCTATCTATCTATCCATCCCCATCTCCCCCCCCCCATCTATCTATCTATCCATCCCCATCCCCCACCATCTATCCGCATCCACCCCCTCTATCTATTTATCCCCATCCACCCCCTCTATCTATCCATCCTCATCCCCCCATCTATCTACCCATCCCCATCCACCCCATCCATCTATCCATCCGCCCCTCTATCTATCCATCTATCCCCATCCCCGTACACCCCCTCTCTCTATCCATCCCCATCCCCCCCATCTATCTATCCCCATCCCCCCATCTATCAATCCATCTATCCCCATCCACCCATCTATCTATCTATCCCCATCCACCCCCACTATCTATCCATCCCCATCCCCCCCTCTATCTATATATCTATCCATCCCCATCCCCCCATGTATCTATCCATCCCCATCCCCCCCACCTATCTACCCATCCCCATCCACCCCCTCTATCTATCCCCATATGTGAAGAAGTGGGACTGTTCTTAATGTTTCCTCTGAATAGTGTGGGGGTGCCTCAGTTTCCCCTAGGCAGTTCTTAAGTATCTCGGTGGTGGGGTAAGGGTGTATGATCATTGCAGAGCCCTAGAGGGCAGGTGTGTGCAGGGGTCTGGACACAGAGAATGGCCGACACCCTGTTTCCTGGCTACTGATGGCCTGGGCCCTTCCCCCCTGCAAGGTGAGAGCTAAAGGGTTGGAGAACAACGGAATCAGGTGACCTCCTGGCCCGGGAAAGGGACAAAGCCCAGAGGAGGGGGCGCTGGAGGGAGTTTCAGTTTGGGACTCGCTGGAGACATGGAGTGAAGGGCAGACATGGTTGTCTGGCTCACTGCCCCACAAAATGGACCCAGCTGAGGGGTCCGGTTTTCTGCACCTACAAGCTCTGTGTTAGACCATGTCCCTGTCGTCTAATAAACCCTCTGTTTTACTGGCTGGCTGAGAGTCACGTCTGTCTGCGGAGTCGGGGGGCAGGACCCTCTGGCTTCCCCAGGAGCCCCGGACTCGCTGTGGGAAGCGCACGGAGGGGCAGAGGATGCTGAATGCTCCGAGGTCAGACCCAGGAAGGTGGAAGCTGCGTGAGCTGTGTGTCCTGAAGACAGGATGCTCACAGGAAGGCGACTGCCCCAGCGTCCTGACTGGCTTCATGGGGAGCAGTTCCAGAGCATCGCCCAGGGACTCCGTGACACCATACACCCCCTCTATCTATCTATCCCCATGCACCCCCTCTATCTATCTATCTATCCCCATCCCCCCCACTCCATCTAGCTATTCCAGACTCTCCCAGTCCCTACCTCACCCAGCGAGGTGGCCCTGGGGTCCCTGCCCCCCTCTCCCCTGGGGGTAGGGGGGCCGTACCGCGGCATCGTGTCTGGCACAGGTCCAGCGTGCGGCTGCGCTGGTCACTGCACCACCGGCGGCTGTTGATCTGGAAGATCCCGTAGTCGGAGCTGCCGTCCGAGTTCTCCATCACGGTCCCCGTGTTGAAGCGGCTGGCGTAGAAAGCCAGGCAGAGCCCTGGGGGGCAGGTGTGCAGGGGGGAGACATTTCAGGCAGCCCCTTGGCCTCCAGGGCAAAGAGAAAGGGGGTCTCCATCCCTCCCAGCTGGCAAGGGGGACCCCGAGCAGCTGAGAGCCCAGAGCGTGGCTGGAGGCAGAGAGAAGAGACGCCGGGCCGGCTTGGTCAGTTGGGCCCGTTCAACCCATACAGACCTGAGCCAGGCCGTACACCGAGGAAGGAGGAAGGCCAGCCTAACTGGGGACTGAATCGTGCAAAGCAGGGACCCTGGAAAGGATCTAGGGGGTCCCCCGTGGACAAGGAACTCAACCTGAGTGACCCGGGCCATGGCGGGGAAAACAGGGCTCATGAAATCCTGGGACGGGCAGACAGAAGGGAGAAGCCTGGGAGTCAGGAGATGGTTTTGCCTCTGTAGCTGGCACTGGTGAGACAGATACTGACAAACTGAATCCCGGTTCCCAGCCCCCCCAGCTCTAACCACGAGACCCCTCTCCCCTCCCAGAGCCAGGGAGAGAACCCAGGAGTCCTGGCTCCCAGCCCCCCTGTTCTAACCACTAGACCCCATTCAGCATAGTTGGGGGGACAAATTGTTGGAAGCCTTCTAGGGCAAGAGCCGGAGGCAGGACGAGGGGGGAGGAGCACGGGGGATGGGCACTCACAGTTGTCCAGGCGGTACCCCATGAACCCATCCAGCCCCCCTCTCTGCAGCAGCCGGGCCAGCTCACAGCGACTGAACACCTCGCCCCGGGCCCCGGCGCTCAGGCAGGCCAGGACGGGAAGCAGGGCCAGAGCCCTCATGCCGGGGCGAGGACGCCGGGTTCGGGGCCCCACACCCTCCGTGCCACCTGCGGGGGGAGAGAAAGGCGAGGGAACGGAGGCAGGACAAAGGGGAGGAGCATGACCCTGGCCTCCCGCATACAGCTGGCAAAGAACCCAGGAGTCCTGGCTCCCAGCCCCCCCTGCTCTAATTACTAGACCCTGCTCCCCTCCCAGAGCCAGGGAGAAAACCCAGGAGTCCTGGCTCCCAGCCCCCCCTGCTCTAACCCACGAGACCCCACTCTCCTCCCAGAAAACCCAGGAGCCCTGGCTCCTACCACCCGTCCCCCTCCCCCACTCTAACCACTAGATGCCCCCAGAATAGAACCCAGGAGTCCTGGCTCCCAGCCCCCCCCCACTCTAAGGTACTTGTCCCCAAGCCTTTCCATGCCTCTGTTTCCCTGGTGGGAAGGCGATGCTGAACAGGTCCCCTAGGGGCAGCGGCTCTGTGGGGCGCTTACCAGGCCCTGCAGCACCCCGGCACCCCAGTGACCCCCAAGCCGCACACCCGCCCCTTGCCCTGATGTCTCCCAGCTGCCCCAGGTTCTAGAACCACCCCATGGAGACCCACTGTGACATCACACCGGGCCCCGGCCTGGAGCCGGTAGATCCAACCCCTCATCTGCACACAGCCAGGACTCCTGGGTTCTCTCCGCAGCTCTGGCAAAGGAGTGGGGTCTAGTGGGTTAGAGCAGGGGGGGCTGGGAGCCAGGACTCCTGGGTTCTCTCCCTAGCTCTGGGAGGGGAGTGGGGACTAGGAGCCAGGACTCCTAGTCCTGGCCCCAATCCACTCCCAATCCTAATCCGGGCATGGGGGCAAAGAGTGGGTGGGGTTAGGGAGAGACACGCCCACCCCACATATATTTCCCCACCCACCCACAAAGGGCCACCCCGCCACAGAGGTGGCTGCATGTAGGCGCCGGGCAAGCTGTCCCCATGTAACGTTATGTGTGTCTGTTTGCCAGCTGCCCTGCCCCAGAGGTGGCTGCATCTCAGGAGCTGTACATACAGAACTCCACTCCTGGGGATGCAGTGGATTGGGGCGCAGGGGAGCAGCCAGGAATTGGAGCATGGGGGTGCTCTGGGGTATGTGCCAGGGGGAGCTGGGCCTGAGGCTCAGTGCAAGGGGTTCTCACGCTCCCCAGCCCTGGGCCGGCAGACGACAGCACGGATCTGGGTTCCAGCAATTTATTTATTTAAGAATCAAACTCAGCAACACCATTTTAACCGAGCCCGAGCTCGGGTGGGGGAATAAAGTTCGGGGTGGGTCAAAGGGAGAGGGGGTGACAGTTCTGGGGTTGGGGTGGAGGTCAGGGGGTGTTTCGGAGGGGGCACAGTCCGGGGCAGATCGCTGCTCTTGAGGGTCTGCTCTTGAGAGTCTCCCAGACGCAGAAGGGGTCAGCTCTGGGGGGCGCCCCTTGGCTGGGGCGGGGCAGGCAGGCCAGACGCTGGGCCTGGGGCCCCTGCCAGCTCTGGTCCAGCAGCCCATCGGTCCAGAGGCACTGGGCGTCGCCCAACAGCTCGCATGGCCTGAATTCACAGGGCACCACCTGGGGAGGGGGCGGGGTTAGAGAGAGCCACGCCCACCCACAGACCCCGCCCTTATCGCATAGACCTTGCCCCCTGAACCCTATCCCCCCACTTGTGTGCCAGTCATGGGGGGGGAAGGGTGGGTGGAGTTAGGGAGAGACACGCCCACCCCACATAGATTTCCCCACCGACCCACAGAGGGCCCCCTAGGACGCACCCATCCCGCATAGACCCGGCCCCCCCAAGCCCCATATCTCCCCCCACCAGGCCTGATGTTACATGGCATCACCTGGGGGAGGGAAGGAGGTGGGGTTAGGGACACCCCCAGCCCTCCAAGGCCCCCATCTCCCAGCCCCAGTCCCCCAGACCCTTCGCCCCCCAACTCCCAGCCCCTGCCACCCAGGCCTCCCAGGCCCCATCCCACAAGAACTCACCTGGCAGGCGCAGCCCCGTCCGTAGGCCTGGCTGATCCCGTGGCGCTGGCTGGGGGGGATGCGCCCCCAGGGGCGCACGAAGGAACACAATGAAATAATCAGGTGCTTGTCCTGCCGCTCGGCTGGGGGCAGAGGGCAGAGGGAGTGGCTGGCACAGTGCCCCATAGTGACCAACAGCCCCCCCACTGACCCACAGAGCCCCCTATAGCCCCCCACAAAGCCCCCTATAGCCCCCAGACCCTGTAGCCCCCCAGAGCCCCCCCCCCCCCAAATCCACAGTCACCCAATCCCACGGAGCCTCACAGACCCACATCCACCCAACAGCCCCTCCAGAGCCCCCAGAACCCCCCCGAGCCCCACATGGACCCACGGAGCCCTCTAAGGACACCTAGAGCACCCCTATAGCACTGCACAGCCCCCCCCATCCACCCACACCGGACCTCTGGGCGGGGAATACAGTGTCTTGGGGGGCCGTAGCCAGGAAGGGGGGCCTGAATGGGGAAAGCAGTTTGAGGGGAGGGGGCCATCTCCAGGGTGCATGGGGGGCCGCTCAGCAGAAGAGAGGGATGGTGGGGGCTTGGAGGAAAGGCAGGCAGATAAACCTCTGCATTCACACGGCTGGCTGAGAGTCACTCCAGATTAAGGAAGTCAGGAGGACTTTGCTGCCTTTGGGGGGGTGTCTACCCCCATGGGTCCAATCCAGGGGGGACTCGCTGCGGGGGGAGGGGCTCCCAGCATGACCCAGGGGGGCTGCAGATTCTGAGGGTCGGTCCCAGGATGTGGGGAAGTCAAGTGGCTCGCTCCAGTGAGCTCCAGACCTGTGGATCTGTGACCAGGGGCAGGGGGCATCTCTCAGCATGGGGGGGAATTACCCCAGAAGGGGGCTGGTATCAAGGGGCCCTGAGGGGTATTGGGAAGTCCCCGGGACGGGAGCTGCCCCAGGCCAGTGTTGGGGTGATGGGGGTGCCTTACCCATGATGAGGTACTCCTCCCCGTTCAGAGGCGCCCGGTGCTGGTACCCACAGAAGGTCTCCTGCTCCAGGGAGTCTATGAAGATGCCGTTCCCCTGGGACTCGAGCCCCTTGTAGGTCTGCGGGGAGACGCACATCAGAGCAGCAGGGGGCACTCTGGGGAGCGGGGCAGGGGGCCTGGCTGTGGGGGGAGCTCCTGGCTACCCCAGTCCTGGCCGGGACCAGTAGGGGGCGCTGTGGGGAGCGGGGCAGGGGGCCTGGCTCTGGGGGGAGCTCCTGGCTACCCCAGTCCTGGCCTGGACCAGCAGGGGGTGCCGTGGGGAGCGGAGCGGGGTTGGTGGGGGCCGGCTGTGGGGAGCAGGGGGGTGTTTAAGGGGTGCAGGTACCTTGGTGATTTTAATCTTGTAGCGAATCCAGGACTCGAACTTCTGGGTGTTGCTGCTGGAGTTCAGTGGAGTGACCCCCATGAACTTGCCCCGAATCACTGCACAGCAAAGAGACGGGGGTCAGGGCACCCTGAGCGGCCCTCCAGGCTCACAGCATCTAAAACCACCAGAGTCAGCTCCGCTATGACACAGACAACCGGGGGAACCGGGTCTGGGACTCTGGACTCTCGGGTTCTTCCACGCCTTGGAGGGAGCAGGATCCCCCCCGCCACACACACAGACACACACACTCTTAGGGGGCGTCGGGGCTGGAGCAGTGACCCCAGAATCAGCTCGGGGCCTCTCCAGCGGGTAATAGCTATACTGACGCTGGGGCACAGGGGGAGCGCTCCCTGGTTGGCCGGCGGGGGGTGGGATGTCTCAGCTCGGGGGGGGGGGGGTTGATAGCTCTGGGGGAGGGGCCCAAGCATTTATGGGTGTTTGGGGGAGCTGCAAAAATTACAGGGGAACTGTGCTGGGGTGTGGGGCATTGGGGGGGTCACTCACCAGTGTTGGCCTGGCAGAACAACATCTCAGGGTGCTGGGGGTTGGGGGGGCTCAGAGAGGTGCTGGGAGGCAGGGGGTGGGGTCAGGGGTCACTCACCAACATCCGCCTGGCGAACGGCATCTGGGAATGCTGGGGGACGGGGGGGGTCAGAGGGATGCTGGGGGTCAGGGGGTGGGGTCAGAGGTCACTCACCGACGTCGGCCTGGCAAAACGCCATCTGTGGGTGCTGGGAAGGCAGGGGGGCTCAGCGGGAGGTACTGAGGGATGGGGGGCTCAGGGTTGCTGTGGGACAGGGGGTGGGTTCAGGGGTCACTCACCGACATCAGCCTGGCAGAACGCCATCTGGGGGTACTGGGGGGGCAGGGAGGGCTCAGCGGGAGATACTGGGGGATGGGAGCTCAGAGGGGTGCTGAGGGACACGGGGCGGGGGGCCTCAGCAGGGGGTACTGGGGGATGGGGGCTCAGAGGGGTGCTGGGGGGCAGGGGTGGGGTCAGGGTCACTCACCGATGTTGGCCTGGCAGAACGGCGTCTGGGGGTGCTGAGGGACAGAGGGTGGGGGGGCTCAGCGGGGGGTACTGGCGGATGGGGGGCAGGCTCAGCAGGGGGTACTGGGGGATGGGGGGCTCAGAGGGGGGTACTGGGGGCAGAGGGGTTCAGAGGGGTGCTGAGGGACAGGGGGAAGGGGGGCTCAGCAGGGGATACTGGGGGACAGGGGGCTCAGAGGGGTGCTGGGAACAGGGGGTGGGGTCAGGGGTCACTCACCGACGTCAGCCTGGCAGAACGCTGTCTGGGGGTGCTGAGGGACAGGGGGTACTGGGGGAAGGGGGGCAGCCTCAGCAGGGAGTACTGGGGGATGGGGGGCTCAGAGGGGTGCTGGGGGACAGGGGGTGCTGTCAGAGGTCACTCACCAACGTCGGCCTCACAGAACGCCATCTGGGGGTGCTGGGGGGCGCAGCTGCAGGCGGCCGTGGGGTCCCCCAGTGCCAGGACCAGGATCGCTGCCGCCAGCAGCCGGCTCAAGGCGACAGGGCTCATGGTGACGCTGGGATCGAGGGGGTCTGGGGGGGGGGCGGAGCCGGTTAGACCCACGAGAGATGGAGACACCCCCAGCCCCCCAGAATCACCCCAGCCTGTCCTCTCCCTACAGGGGGCGCTATGGGGGGCTCCCCACTACACCAACCCCAGCCTTTTCCAGCAGTTTCTGCTCTGGCCTGGCCTGGAGATGGGGAAAGCGCAGGGGCGGGCTAGCAGGGGGCTGCGGGTCGCGAGTGAGGGGCACCGGCAGGGCTGGGAGGGAGACAGCAGAGGGGCTGGAAGGGGTGCCAGGGGGCCCAGCAGGGGGTCTTGGGGGCCCAGTGGAGGGGAGCAGCAGGGGGGCTCCTCTCTCTTACCTGAGACCATGGGGCAGGCAAGGGCTGAGAATCTCGACTTGCTCAGTGTGTGGCTCAGCCCCGCTGGTTCCTATATAAGCAGCACCACACCCTTCTCCTCCCCCCCACACCGGCCAGGCTGGACAGGAGGAAGGGGGGGGGGATGTCAGCGGGGGAGGGGGGGTAATTATTATCTGATGTCTCTTGCTCGGTGCGTGGGACAGTCCCCACCCCTGCTCCCTGCCGGAGGGGGAAATGTCCGGTCACTCAGCGCCCGCAGCGAGTCAGGGAGGAGAGGGGTGGAAACCCAGGGGTGGAGGGGCGGCATGGGGTAGAGCAGGGACTGTGACATGCGGAGTGGGGGGGGCTCTGCTGGGGGACTCAGTGGGGCGCTGTGCTCTAGTGGTGCACAGGGTGGTTGGGGGGATGGATGGAGTCATGAGAGAGTGGATGTATAAATGGATGGATGGGGGGGATGTGTGGGGGTGGGCAGGGATGGATGGATAGATGGATGGGGGGGATGTGTGGGGGTGAGCAGGGATGGATGGGGGGATGTGTGAGGGCAGCACTGGATGATTGTGTGGTTGCAGGGATGCATGGGTAGACGGATGGATGCGTCTAACGGCGGGTGGACACCTGGATGGGTGGGTGAGCAGACATGGATGGTTGGGCGGCTGGACAGGAATGGGTGGGTGGGTGGATGGATGGATGGATGGGAGAATGGGGGCAGGGATGGATGGGTAGTTGGGTGGAGGGATGGGTTGGGGTAAGGGTGGGTGGATAGACAGATGGATGGGGGGGATGTGTGGGGGCAGGGATGGATGGGTAGTTGGGTGGAGGGATGGGTTGGGGTAAGGGTGGGTGGATAGACAGATGGATGGGGGGGATGTGTGGGGGCAGGGATGGATGGGTAGATGGATGGATGGGTCTAACGGCGGGTGGACACCTGGATGGGTGGGTGAGCGGACAGGGATGGTTGGGTGGATGATGTTGGGACCTTATCCACTCGGTCCCCAAGAACTCAGCTCGACGTCAGGCTCATCACAGAGGTTTCTCTCCTGGCACCCAAGGGCCCGACCCTGAGCTACTGAGGCTCAGGGGCAGGGGATGGGGTCCAGGGTGAACCATGCACCCAAAGTACAAACTCATTCACCAGCTGATAAACACGCCCTCACACAGACGCCGCCCGCACTCTCTGTTCTACATCCCCTCGCACACTCTCTGATCGGCTCCTTAGTTCCTGGGAGCCAATCCCTGGTCACACGTTCGCCATCCATTCCTGGTTCCTCATCCGCCTGCTGTTCCCTTTCCTACTAGCTACATATTTACAAGGCTGATGGGAATTCAGGCTTTGTTCGTTGTTCCGTGGCCTTGGTCAGAACAGATCTACAGATAGGTGATGGGGTAGGGACGGTTGGGTGGATGGAATAATGGATGAGTGGACGGGGTTGTGTGGGTGAGTGCATAAACAGGTGGCTGGGAATGGCGGGGTGACGAAGCGGGACTGTTCTTAATGTTTCCTCTGAATAGTGTGGGGGTGCCTCAGTTTCCCCTAAGCAGGTCTTAAGAATCTAGGTGGTGGGAAAAGGGGGTATGATCATTGCAGAGCCCTAGAGGGCAGGTGTGTGCAGCGGTCTAGACACAGGCAGGCAGGTAGCCTGAGCCTAGCCGCTCCTCCCCGCTGCCAGCCAGGTCATCTGCATTTTCACTGACCGTTTCCCTCTCCGCCAATTGGTTCCCTGGATTCAAATTCCAACCCTTGGCCGTTACAGGAGCAGGACCTGGATCCTGTCCAAAAGAGACACAGACACCCCACAACAGGGTCTCGCAGCTGGTGTCCTGGAGCACCCCAAAAACCAGCCAGCCCCACCCCTCCTGGGTCTGCACAGGGAACTGGGCCATAGGCAGGGCGAGGGGCTTCATCCCTGGGACCCTCATCCAGCTCACCCAGCCCCTCAGCCTCTGAGGCTGCACCACCCAGGGCCTGACAACAGTTCTCTCTGTCCCAGGATCTCGCCACCCCAGGAATGTCTCCCCATTGACCATCACCTTCCGCTCCCACTGGGGGTCCGAGGGGCCCGACCCCAGGAGACTCCACACAGACATATAGGTTGGGGTCAGGAGTGGGAGCCTGTCCTCATCCCCACCCATCTGGCTGAAAGAGTCTATGGCCTGGGGACCCAGCAAGGGAGCTAGACACTGGGGCTTTTCCGCAGGGTCCCCCTGGTTCAAATCGCCAGCCTGCTCAAAGGCAGTAGGGTGGCATCCACATCCCCACCCCCCCTTAATCAGGGGCAGCAATTTAGTCTCGAGGTTCCCTGCGGAACTGGCCCCCGGGGTCTATCCCCACTCACCCCGGGGAGGTCCCCTAGGCCTCTCCGCTCCCCCACCGCCAGTTCATGCTGCTTCTGCAGCTCTTTCTTGGGCTCTCGCTGTCTCTCACAGTCCTCTTGCTCTCTCAGACTCAGCTCCAATCCCGTCCGTCTCCGATCCCCCGATGGGGAACCCGATCGTGAAGACCCTCGTCTGGTCGGAGACAGGAGTCTTGGGGATGCCTGGCTACTACTCCGGCTGCTCCCAGATCCTGCTCTAGCCCCATTTGGGGTCAGGAATCTGTTCCTTAGAGCGGTCATCCTCCTCCAGCTGCACGATTAACTGTGCTTTGGTGAACTTTCCAATGCTCAACCCTCTCTTTCTGCACAGGGTTACAATGTCCTTCTTAAGGAGACGGTGACAGGCCGTCACTCCGCTCTTCCCAAGCTGTTGTGGACTCACAGGCCTGTGTGCTCTCAGCTCCCCACGGTTTCCAGGGAGAACCCCTCGTGTGCCAGCCCTTCTCGAGGTCACCACCTCTTTGCTAGGGTCGAGCCGCAGACTCCTCCGCCCCTGGGACCGCTCGCTGCAATCCCCAGGGGAACCCTGTTACTGCAAAAGTCCTTCTCCCTCCCCGGGCCAAGCCGCAGGCTCCTCCGCCCCTGAGACTGCTCACCGCAGTCCCCAGGGGGACCCCATTACTGCACAGTCCTTCTCGCTGGTCACACACTCCCAGGGGTTAACCGCCCCCCGAAACCGCTCCTCTCTGAGCCTTCAGCACGCCTGGTCCTCGTCAGTCCCCCTTCGTTTTACTGCTCCCCAGTCGCTTACTGCAGGAAGCGCCACCCACGGGGTGCAGTACATCCCACTGCTGACACCAGTTGTCACGGAGTCTCTGGGTGATGCTCTGGAACTGCTCCCCATGAAGCCAGGCAGGACTCTGGGGAAGTCTGCTCTCTGGGAGCAGCCTGTCTTCAGGACACACAGCTCACACAGCTTCCATCTTCCTGGGTCTGACCTCGGAGCATTCAGCATCCTCTGCCCCTCCGTACGCTTCCCACAGTGAGTCCGCCCAGGCGGGGTCCTGGGGAAGCCAGAGGGTCCTGCCCCCCGACTCCGCAGTCAGACGTGACTCTCAGCCAGCCAGTAAAACAGAGGTTTATTAGACGACAGGAACATGGTCTAACACAGAGCTTGTAGGTGCAGAGAACAGGTCCCCTCAGCCGGGTCCATTTTTGAGGGGCAGGGAGCCAGACAACCACGTCTGCACTTCACTCCACGTCCCAAGCCAGCCCCCAACTGACTCCCCCTCCAGCCCCCCCCTCCTCTGGGCTTTGTCCCTTTCCCGGGCCAGGAGGCCACCTGATTCCTTTGTTCTCCAACCCTTTAGCTCTCACCTTGTAGGGGGAAGGGCCAGGCCCATCAGTAGCCAGGAAACAGGGTGTCAGCCATTCTCTGTGTCCAGACCCCTGCACACACCTGCCCTCTAGGGCTCTGCAACGATCATACCCCCTTATCCCACCACCTAGATACTTAAGAACTGATTAGGGGAAACTGAGGCACCCCCACAATATTCAGAGGAAACATTAAGAACAGTCCCGCTTCATCACAGTGGGTGGGGGTAGGACGGATGGATGAGTGGACAGGGATGGATGGGGGATGGATAGGTGGGTGGGTGTTTGGGCAGGAATTGATGGGTGTGTCGGTGGTTGGAGGGGAGCTGGGTGAGATGGGTGGGCAGGGATGTTTGGGCGCATGGGTGGTTGGATGGGCTGATGGATGGGTTCTAGGGCTTGTTGGTTGTAGGATGGATGGTTGTAGGACGGGTGGGCAGGGATGGTTGTGTGGGAAGAGATGACAGGGTGGATGGATGGGAGAGGTAATGGGTGGACTGGTGTGGTTGGATGGGGGATGGTTGGGCAGAGGTTTTTGGGAGAATGGGGTGGTTGGATCGGGGGATGAGTGGGCGGACATGGATGGGTGGAGGGATGGGGGGCAGGGATGGATGGGTCCTTGGATGGGTTGGAAGGTATCATGGATCCACAGGCCCGTTGCTCTCGCCCGGCTCTGGAACAGATCCCCTTCAGTGTGGCAGCCCCTTAGGGGCACACTCACTCACTGGCGTGAGCCCCTCAGCTTCCCCGCCCCGTGGGACCAAACTTCGGAGCTGTCAGCACCCCCGCATCATGCCATAACCCCACCCCCCCCCCCGACCAGTCCAGCTGGATTGGACACCTGGGGAAGACTTGTACCCCCAAAGGGAGCAATGCACCCCCGACTTCCTGACGTGGGAGTGACTCTCAGCTAGTGTGGTAAAAGCAGGAGGGTTTATTAGATGTCTGGACACAGTGTAGAGAGTCAACGACCTATTCCACCAGCTAGTTAAATATGCACCACATAGGGGAAACCGAGACACATGCAGCATTCACACAAAACCTTAGGAAAAGTTTCCACTTTGTCACATCTCTCCACCCTTCGAGACCCAACTGAGTGGGGTCACTACAGCCCGTGACCTGGGGAAGCCCAGGGACCCCTCCCCGGGACAGAGCATCTGCTGTAATATTTGCACATCCATTCACGTGGCCCGCCTGCATCTCATAACCCTGGAGGATCAGACTCCGTCTCAGCAGCTCGGCATTAGCCCCTTTCATTTGGTGCAGCCGTGCCAGAAGAGAGCGGTCAGTCTACACGGTAACATGCCGCCCAGTTAGATACAGCTGCCGCCTTTTAAAAGTCCACCCCACGGCCAGGCATCCCCTCTCCCTGGGGGCCTAGCTCTGCTCCTGGGGCAGCAAGTTCTCGCCCACGTACACGACGGGGTCTCTCTCCCACTTAGCATCAGCACCTCGCCCAGCCCTGTGCCTCAAGCGTCGGTGAGCACCAGGAAGGGCTTGTACGCCCGAGCAAAGTCCTCCACCCTCCACAGTAATGAACTGATCCACCCGGCGCGGGAAGGTGGCAGGCGCCCCCTTGAGACAAAAGGTAGGACCAGGAATTCAAAGAGCCCCAAAGGGGGTGATGACGGCAGATTTCTGTCTGGCCTCTGGGTCTAAAGACACCAGCCTTTTGTGAGATCCATGGCACTGAGCTTCCGATAGTCCACACAGTGACCTGGCCCTCCTCCTTAGCTCTTCGCTTTCCTACAGAGGGGTCGACCGTGGTGGTTAGTTCTCGGTACCCAATGGCTGGGCAATTGTCTGGGCCCAGACAGGCGTCAGTCACACCAGGATCTCTGAGTCTTTGCGCAGAGCAAACAACCATTTCCCGCAGCCTCGTTAGCCCGGTGCCACGTAAGGGAAACCGAGGCATTCACAATATTCAAAATATTATGAAAAATTCCCACTTCATCACACGCCCTCCGCGCGTCCGTCCCCCCCCCCCCCACACACACACACACAGTGCAGGGCTTGTGTCCTCCAGCGGGGGGGGGGGGCAGGGACACACACAGAGAGTGCAGGGCTTGTCTCCTCCAGCAGGGACAGACACACACACACACACACACACAACCACATGCATTGTGTGTGTGTAACTGGGTGGGCAGCTTCCTGGATGCAGCATGGGGCATGAGGGGGTTGGAGCTGGGGTTTGGGGTTAACTCCACGTGTCCTGACATCAATTAACGGTGGGGGAAGGGGGTGCTGCCCCTCCCCCCATGCCAGACACTGGGAGCTCAGCCCCACCCCAGACAGCACTAAGGGGCTGGCAGCCCCCGACTCCCCAGGACCAGGCCAGTTTCCTCGAGTACGTCCACACCACAGCCAGGGCGCTGTAGCAGCGACGCTCCCCACCCCCTGGGGGGAAGGGCCCTCCCCAGGCGCAGCTCGGCCGCCTCTGCCAGAGGCCGTGGCTGGGTCGATGACCCTGTCCACCAACGACCTGCGTCTGCACCAGGCATGGAGCGACCCCGCCCTGGTGCCCAGGGGGGCGGGGGGCTGGGAGCCAGGACTCCTGGGTACTCGACATGCACCTCTCACTAACTATTAAACCCTGTAAGGCATTGACTCAAACCCAGCCAGGTGCACACGAGGCAAGAAATCCTCTGCCAGGCCACCCTCCCTTCGGGTGCCCAGCCAGCAGCCGCCGCTCTCCGGCCACCCAGCTCTGAAGGCAGCAGCCACTTCTCATGCCCTCCCAATGCCCGAATACAGTCCCCCCCACACCCCGGTTGGAGCGGGGGCACTAGAAGTCAGGTGGGATGTCACTTTTCCTCTTGGCCTTCTGAGCAGGGGAAATAAAAAAGCCACCAGAGGGGAGCAGAGGCCCATGGTAGCGGGAGCCCTAGAGAAGGGCTCGGAAGCTGGCCTCTCTCACCGACAGAAGTGGGTCCAATCACAGCTCTTACCTCCCCCGCCTTGTGTCTCTAGGATCCTGGGACTGACCCGGTTCCCACTACGCTGCATCCCTGACAACGTGAAGCAGGGTCTCTGCTGGAGCTGGGGGTGGAAACAGGAGTGGGTTAGCGGAAGACTGCGGGTCAGAGCGGGGCGGGGGGGCAGCCTAGGGTTGGGCTGGTGTCTTGTGTTTCCGGCTGTAAGCGTGTGAGCCCCGGGCCGGGAGCTGTAACAAACCTGGGGGGCTTGTAAAGGAAGTAAGAGAGAATCGTTAGACCATTGGAAATCAGGGAGCCAAAGAAAGACAGCCAAAGAGGAGACATGAGGTCTGTCTCCTCTAGGGGGCACCGGCCCTGATCGAGGCCCAGGATGGGGACTGGCTGGCTCAGCGGGTGGGGAATGGGGCCAGGGCCGGGGCCTGTCCCCTCTAGGGGGCACCAGCTCCCACCGGCCCCAGGGCGGGGACTGGCTGGTTCAGGGGGGCAGGGAATGGGGCTGGGGGGGTGCCAGTTCTGATCTCTGGCTCTTTAGCCCAAAAGTCCCGACATATTGAGTGTTTCAATCACCGTCTTTAAGTCCCTTGTGGGGAACAAACGTCAGCACCGCAGCAGGAGGTCGAACCCTGGCCCATGGCTGGAAGTTGAAGCCGGACAAATGCAGCCTGGGAATAAGGTGCAAGTTTTTGCCGTGAGTGCAATGAACCCTCGGGACCCTTCCCCAGGGGGGCAGTGGATTCTCCAGCCTGGAGGTTTTCATCAGGACGGTCAGTTTTGCTAAGAGTTCTGCCCTAGATCAAACAGGAATTCATTCGGGGCAGGTCTCTGGCCTATGTGATACAGGAGGTCAGACGAGAGGCTCACAATGGTACCGAGTGCAGTCTCTGACCCCCACTGGCTCAGCCGAATCCCTATTTCGGGAACCTCAGTCAAAAAAACACGGAGAGTCCTTCAGTTCCCGTCCCAGGTTTGTGGCTTTGCTGTGCTGTTCTTACCTTGCTGTCTCACCCCAGAGGTGGCTGCAGCTCAGCGCCAGGCAAGCCCATGTGTGGCCGTTCCCCACTTGCCCTGCCCCAGAGGTGGCTGCATCTCAGTAGCTGTACATCCAAAACTCAGCTCCTGTCCCAAAAGCAGAGACCTGGAGCTGATGGAGGAATCACTATTAGCTCTTGGCTCTGTAGGGAACACAAGAGTCAGTGCTTCAACCTCATTGCATTAACACACACACACAGAGCAGGGCCCAACCCCTTCAGCAGGGGCTGGCAGGGATACACACAAACACACACACACACGCAGAGCAGAGTCATCCCCTCCAACAGGGGGCGTCAGGGACACACAAACACAGCGGCCACCTGTGTTCTCTCCCCACCTCTGGGAGGGGAGTGGGTTCTAGTGGGTTAGAGCAGGGAGGGTTGGAGCCAAGACTCCTGGGTTCTCTCCCAGGCTCTGGGAGGGGAGTGGGGTCCAGTGGGTTAGAGCGGGGGGCTGGGAGCCAGGACTCCTGGGTTCCATGGCAGAGCTTGTTCCAGAGATAACAGGAAACCCGTTTGCCTGGCGGTTGCTCGATGCCTTACCATGCTGAGGGCAGCCGGAAAGGGGGCAGGCTGCTCAACCTCTAACCCGCCCATTACAGGCCAGCAGGGAAAAGCCATCAAAAAAAATCCAGCAGCTGTTCACAACCTGGGCCCCCTAGTGCCAGGCGCTGGCCAGGGCTGGGCTGGCAGGGGGCTGCGGGTTGGAAGTGAGGAGCACCGACAGGGCTATGGGGGAGCCCTGGGCTGGGCTGGCAGGGGGCTGCGGGTTGGGAGTGAGGAGCACCGGCAGGGCTATGGGGGAGCCCTGGGCTGGGCTGGCAGGGGGCTGCGCGTTGGGAGTGAGGGGCACCGGTAGGGCTGGGGGGGAGCCCTGGGCTGGGCTGGCAGGGGGCTGCGGGGCGGGAGTGAGGAGCACCAGCAGGGCTGAGAGTGAGTTCTGGGCTGGGCTGGCAGGGGGCTGCGCGTTGGGAGTGAGGGGCACCGGTAGGGCTGGGGGGGAGCCCTGGGCTGGGCTGGCAGGGGGCTGCGGGTTGGGAGTGAGGAGCACCAGCAGGGCTGAGAGTGAGTTCTGGGCTGGGCTGGCAGGGGGCTGCGGGTTGGGAGTGAGGAGCACCGGCAGGGCTATGGGGGAGCCCTGGGCTGGGCTGGCAGGGGGCTGCGGGTTGGGAGTGAGGAGCACCGGCAGGGCTATGGGGGAGCCCTGGGCTGGGCTGGCAGGGGGCTGCGCGTTGGGAGTGAGGGGCACCGGTAGGGCTGGGGGGGAGCCCTGGGCTGGGCTGGCAGGGGGCTGCGGGGCGGGAGTGAGGAGCACCAGCAGGGCTGAGAGTGAGTTCTGGGCTGGGCTGGCAGGGGGCTGCGGGTTGGGAGTGAGGAGCACCGGCAGGGCTATGGGGGAGCCCTGGGCTGGGCTGGCAGGGGGCTGCAGGTTGGGAGTGAGGAGCACCGGTAGGGCTGGGGGGGAGCCCTGGGCTGGGCTGGCAGGGGGCTGCGGGGCGGGAGTGAGGGGCACCGGCAGGGCTATGGGGGAGCCCTGGGCTCGGCTGGCAGGGGGCTGCGGGTTGGGAGTGAGGAGCACCGGTAGGGCTGGGGGGGAGCCCTGGGCTGGGCTGGCAGGGGGCTGGGGGGCGGGAGTGAGGGGGCACCGGCAGGGCTGGGGTGCGGGGCAGGGCTTGGGCAGAAGGGGGCTGGTTTTGTCTCCACGGCTGTTCCCAATCTCGGTGGATTTACACTCACAATGGGCAGCCCTGATTACTGGAACCTTATCCCAGGGGACGGGGGCGGGAGTTGCCACACACAGAGCCCCCCCCCCCTCCCCCGAGCCTCCCAAACTCCACGCCCCCACCATGGACCTCCCCACAATGACCCCCGATTGGGCCTCCCCAGCCCTCTCCCCCACTAACTGACCTCCCCCACAGTGCAGACTACTCCAACACACAGAGCAGGGCCCACCCCCTCCAGCAGGGGGCACACACACATACACTGCTAACTACCCCCCCCCCCCGACAGCTACCCCCTAGCTATCTAGGGGTTGCAGCACCTGGGGCCCTCTGGGGCCCACACTGATCCTGCCCTGACCCACCCCTGCCAGGACCTGCCTTGAGGGAGGATGGTCCCCACTGAGGGGGAACCGATTGGTCAATGCAGACACCCCGCAAGAGGGGAGGGGCGGACTCAGAGACGACTTAAAAGTTTGGGGTGGGGGCACATGGGGCACAGGGCGAGAAGGAGGGAGTGCAGGAAGGGTGCGGGGTTAGGTGACGGGTACCCCAAACTGTCAGCGCCAAGGCCGGTAAGTGGGGACCTCCAGCCTTCAGGGACGAGTCCCTTCTAGGGAGGGGGCAGAGAAAGGGGAGGAAAGGGGGGTCAGAGTTCAGGGAGAAAGATGGGGGAACTGCTCTACAGCCAGAGGGGCTGGGAGCCAGGACTCCTGGGTTCTCTCCCTGGCTCTGGGAGGGGAGTGGGGTCTAGTGGTGAGAGTGGGGGGAGGGGCTGGGAGCCAGGACTCCTGGGTTCTCTCCCCAGGGAGAGGAGGGGAATCTAGTGGTTAGAGCGGGGGAGCACGGCTGGGACTTCTGGGTCCTACCTTATCCCCCAACGCTGTTAGTCCGCTCTTGCTTCCGACACCGTCCTGTCCCCCAGTGCTGAGCCCGGCCACCCAGCACTGACCCCACATCCTCTGCAGCCATGGCAGGGCTGGCGGCTTGAACCGTGAGTGGGGTCCCAGGGAGGAGGCCTGTCACTACTCCTCCCCCTTGCAGAACCAGGGTGGGGGCTGGGAGCCAGGACCCTTGGGTTCTCTCCCTGGCTCGGGAGGGTGGGAGTGGGGTCTAGTGGTTACAGCAGGGAGGGAGGGCTAGGAGCTAGGACTCCTGGATTCTCTCCCTGGCTGGGGGAGGGGGAGGGGACTGGGGGGTCTAATGGTTATTACAATGGTGGGGCTGGAAGCCAGGTCCGTGGCCCCAGGTCATGTACACGTTAATGAGAAAGCTGCTTGGCACAGACGCTCTGGGGCTCAAATTCCTTCCCTGTCCCTGTCCCCCCCACCCGTCCCAGACTAATTAGCCTCCCGGGTGCATTGTGTCCCCCGGGGCGCTGCGTTCTCACGCTCTCAGGTTTGATAGGCCGGGTGGGGAGGGGTGATCAGATTCCCCCCACTTAATCCAGGGGATCACAGCCAGGAATTACATGTCCCCAGCGGGACTTGGGGGAGGACTCTCAGAGGCTGCCACTGACCTGCCGAGAAGGGACCTTGTTGGGGTGTGGAGACATTCCCCCAGAGCCTGCAACGCGCCCCCACAGTGGCGCAGACCTCCGTGCACTGAGCTGCAGGGGGAGCGCTCCCTGCGGTGGAGGTATTAGGGCTTTTACCCATGCTGGGCCACCAGGGGGCACAGCACACTGCCACGGGGGCACCGCACATTGCAGGAGAACGCGCTGACAGAGGTTAGAAATATCCCCCGGTTTAAATTATAGGGGGTGGGGGCAGGGAGTCCGGGGCTGGGCTAGCAGGGGCTGCGGGTCGGGAGTGAAGGGCACCAGCAGAGCTGGGGAGGGGGTCAGGGCTGGGCTGGCAGGGGACTGCGGGTCAGGAGTGAGGGGCACGGGCAGGGCTGTGGGGAGCCCAAGGCTAGGCTAGCAGGGGGCTGTGGGTCGGGAGTGAGGGGAACTGGCAGAGCTGGCAGGGCTGGGCTAGGAGGGGGCTGCTGGTCGGAAGTGAGGGGCACCAGCTGAGGTCCTGACAGCCCCCTTACCCCACACCGTCTCCCTCTCAGACATTATCAGCCCCCCCTTCAGGAAGGCCCCAGAGATGCCCGGCCTGGCGGGGGGACCCCCGGCTGCTCCCCCTTCCCTGCACTTCGCCACCCCCACACGCCGGCGCCATCGCACCAGCTTCACCCAGGAGCAGCTGGAGCAGCTGGAGGCCGCCTTCGTCAAGAACCATTATCCTGACATCTACGTCCGCGAGGAGCTGGCCCGGGCCACACGGCTCAATGAGGCCAGGATCCAGGTACCAGGTGGAGGGCTGCAGGGCGGGAGGCTGGGCAGGGGGGTGCACTCTCCTGGCAGTCAGTGCTAGGCACTGGAGGGCGTTCTGTGTGGCTGTTTCCCAGCCGCCCCGCCCCAGAGGTGGCTGCACTCTGTGCCGGGTGAGGCATCACTGAAGTCCCAGCCAAGGGCACTCCTGTGTGAGGGGCTCCGTGGGGTAACGCGGCTGGGTCTGGACGGTGTCTTTCTCTCTTTCCAGGTGTGGTTCCAGAACCGCCGGGCCAAGCAGCGGAAACAGGAACGGGCCCTGCTGAAGCCCAGCCCTCCGCGGGTCCTCTCGGTCGGGCCAGTACCCATTCCCCCACCCCGGCAGTACCAATACACCCCGACCCTGGCCCCCCACCACCACCTCCCTCGCTTCCCTGCCTCCTACCCCGCAGGGCTCCCGCCTCCCCCTGGCCAGTTCCCGTGCACCCACCCCCCGCCACCCCCCCGTGCCCCCGAGGACTGGTACAGCTCCCTGCGTGCTATGACCTCCCCCCCTGCCCCCCCGCCCTCCGTCATCTCCCTCAGCCTGGACCCAGCCACCCACTGGAACTGAGACCCATGGGGCGCTGGATGCAGCACGGAACAGACATAAAGGTGTTGAAAGGCCTCTGGCTCCATCTCCTTCATTCCAACACACAAGGATGGCTCTCCCAGCACTGAGATGCAGCCACCTCTGGGGCGGGGCAGCTGGGAAACAGCCGCACATAACACCACCTGGGGATGGTTCGCCTGATACTGAGATGCAGCCATTTCTAGAGCAGTGCAGCTGGGGAACAGCGGCACATACCACCGCATGGCGATGACTCACCCGGCGCTGAGCTGCGCCACCTCCCATTATTATTATTATTCAATCATTCAATATGGGCAAACAGGATGTTCCAACCTATAACATATTTTTTCCTCTGTGCTTTGAATGGGCTTATTTCCTAACGCAGAGAAAAATTACGAGTGAAATAGACTGGAAGGAAAAAATTAGATTGCAAAATATGAATGCACCTGGGGAGTTTTCGAGGAAAAGCTCCTCAGATGACCAAAAAGCCACAATTCCAGAAATCAAGAAAGTGGGTACATTTGGCTAAAAGCCCATGCTCTTTCAGTGGGGGAAATGAAGGTATCAGTTAGAAATTTACAAAGCTACATATAAAAAATGGGGAAAAATATGAGATAAACAGTAATCAATATAAATTAGAAGTGTAGAAAATTGATAAGGGAAACTAAAGGCAAGAGAGGAACATCCATAGCTGGCTAAGGACAATAAGGAGGGTTTTTTTTAAAGCATATCAGGAACAAAATACACTCTAGCATAGACAGAGATGGAAAAATTGCTAATGATGGTACAGAAAAGGCAGACATAGTCATTCAACATCTGTGTCCCATATTTGGTTAGAAGAAGGATGAGGTACGCATATCAAATGAGGGCGATGGAGCACTGTCCAGGACATTAGGCCTGGACCCCCAAAGGGACTTAGGCCTTGTGATGCTGCCCTTCTAGGTCCCTTGAAAAATCGCTGTGACCCACAGAGCCCAAGTTAGAGGCCTGGACTCTCTCTACAGCGAGCAGAAAGAGATGGGCGCCCCAGCACGTGACCCACAAAAATCCTGCCCCTCTTGTGTCTTGCATCACCTAAGTCCAGGCTCCAAGCAGGCACCTAGCTCTACCTAGCTGGGAATGTCTGCCCCCCACCATGTCACTCCCTTGGAGCAGCCTCCCCAAGGGGTCCTGCTTGTCCACAAGGGGAGGCCCTGGGACAACCCCACCTCTGAGGGTTGGCCCGCTTCCCACGGATGCTCAGTCTCCCACATGTCTTGAAATGCCTTTTCCGGCTTGCCCAGCTTGGCGGGCGCATCTCACCGCTCTCCGTTGTCCTGGGCAGCTCCCAACATGGCCGGCTCCTGGATCAGACAGGAGGTTTGTTACGGGAGGGTCTCTCAGGGCAGGTTGTTACAGGAGGGTCTCTCGGCTACATGGGGGGGGGTGTTATGGGAGGGTCTCTCAGGGTGGGTTGTTATGGGAGGGTCTCTCGGCTGCATGGGGGGGTGTTACGGGAGGGTCTCTCAGAGGGGGTTGTTACTCGGGGGGGTCTCTCGGCCACATGGGGGCGTGTTACGGGAGGGTCTCTCAGGGCGGGGTGTTATGGGAGGGTCTCTCGGCAGCATGGGGGGGTTGTTAGGGAAGGGTCTCTCAGGGCTGGTTTGTTTCGGGAGGGTCTCTCAGTGGCATGGAGGGGTGTTACGGGAGGGTCTCTCGGGGCTGGTTGTTATGGGAAGGTCTCTTAGGGCTGGTTGTTACTGGGGGGTCTCTCGGCCGCACAGGGGGGTGTTATGGGAGGGGTCTCTCAGGGCGGGGTGTTTCAGGAGGGTCTCTCGGCCACACGGGGGGGTGTTATGGGAGGGGTCTCTCAGGGCGGGGTGTTTCGGGAGGGTCTCTCAGGGCTGGTTGTTACTGGGAGGTCTCTCGGCCACACGGGGGGGTGTTATGGGAGGGGTCTCTCAGGGCGGGGTGTTTCGGGCGGGTCTCTCAGGGCTGGTTGTTACTGGGGGGTCTCTCGGCGGGGTTGTTAGGGGAGGGTCTCTCAGGGCGGGGTGTTTCGGGCGGGTCTCTCAGGGCTGGTTGTTACTGGGGGGTCTCTCGGCGGGGTTGTTAGGGGAGGGTCTCTCAGGGCGGGGTGTTTCGGGCGGGTCTCTCAGGGCTGGTTGTTACTGGGGGGTCTCTCAGCCACACGGGGGGGTTGTTAGGGGAGGGTCTCTCAGGGCGGGGTGTTTCGGGAGGGTCTCTCAGAGCTGGTTGTTACTGGGAGGTCTCTCGGCCACACAGGGGGGTGTTATGGGAGGGGTCTCTCAGGGCGGGGTGTTTCGGGAGGGTCTCTCAGGGCTGGTTGTTACTGGGGGGTCTCTCGGCCACACGGGGGGGTGTTATGGGAGGGTCGCTCAGCTGCATGGGGGGGTGTTATTGTAGGGTCTCTCAGGGCGGGGTGTTAGGGGATGGGTCTCTCAGGGCGGGGTGTTTTGGGAGGGTCTCTCAGGGCTGGTTGTTATTGGGAGGTCTCTCGGCCACACGGGGGGGTGTTATGGGATGGGTCTCTCAGGGCGGGGTGTTTCGGGAGGGTCTCTCAGGGCTGGTTGTTACTGGGGCGTCTCTCGGCCACACTGGGGGGTGTTATGGGAGGGTCTCTCGGCCGCATGGGGGGGGTGTTATTGTAGGGTCTCTCAGGGCGGGGTGTTAGGGGATGGGTCTCTCAGGGCGGGGTGTTTTGGGAGGGTCTCTCAGGGCTGGTTGTTATTGGGAGGTCTCTCGGCCACACGGGGGGGTTGTTAGGGGATGGGTCTCTCAGGGCAGGGTGTTTCAGGAGGGTCTCTCAGGGCTGGTTGTTATTGGGAGGTCTCTCGGCCACACGGGGGGGTGTTATGGGAGGGGTCTCTCAGGGCGGGGTGTTTCGGGAGGGTCTCTCAGGGCTGGTTGTTACTAGGGGGTCTCTCGGCCACACGGGGCGGTTGTTAGGGGAGGGTCTCTCAGGGCGGGGTGTTTCGGGAGGGTCTCTCAGGGCTGGTTGTTACTGGGGCGTCTCTCGGCCACACTGGGGGGTGTTATGGGAGGGTCTCTCGGCCGCATGGGGGGGTGTTATTGTAGGGTCTCTCAGGGCGGGGTGTTTCGGGAGGGTCTCGGGGGCTGTGCGGAACCAGGCCGCGGCCGGGCCAGGACGGTCTCAGCGCAGACCAGGCCGCGTTGTTATGGTAACCCTGGCGCGCGGGGAGGGTAGGACCCGGATGTTCACGGGGTCACGCGCAGGGCTGGGAGGAGCGAGTTCTTGCAAGGACCCGGATGTCGCCCGGCGGGGCGGGGCTCAGGGGGGTCTCCAGCAGGGGGCGGGCTCAGGTATCGAGGGCACCCGGATGTCCCCGCGAGGGTGGGGCTAGGCTATTTTAGGAGCTGGACGCGGCTGAGCAGGCAGGGCTCAGCGCGGGGTTACCGAGCAAGGGGCAGGGCTCAGGGATGGGAAGGACCCGGATGTGCGCCAGTGGCGGGGACAGAGCTGAGCCATGCGCAGGTCCCGGGTTTTCCCCTGAGCTCGGCTTGGCGGGAAGAGGTGGGGCGCGATGGCGGTTGGGCAGGACCCGGATGTAGGCCGCCGGCCAAGGTCCCGGATGGGCGCCGTTCGGCTGGCTCCTCCCTTCCTGCGCCCTTCCCTCGCGCGCGCGCTTCGGCGCCGGTCCAATGGAAGCGCCGGCTGCGCGTCACGTGGCCTGAGGCTGGTGGGCGGGGCCGCTATATAAGGCTCGGCCGGGCGACACCTCGGCCACCTTCTCAGCAGCTCCAGCCCGGGACAGGTCTGTTTGGTGAGTGGGGGCAGGCCGCGTGCCGCTCAGGGGGCCTTTCCCCGCTCGGCGCTGGAAATGACGGCGGCTTGTTGCCTGCCTGTCGGGGAGTTGTTGAGGTCGCAGTGGCGACCATAAAATGCGCATGCGGGGCTCGAGTAAAACGTTGGTGGCCTGGGGGCTCTCTTCGGTTTTTGTGGGGGGCGAAAGGCCTTAGTTGCGCGCATGCGCGGGGAAGTCTCAACCGGCCTGGGGGGTTCCATGGGGGGGGTGGGACACGGCGGGCGCGCATGCGCGGGGAGGCCCTTGCGTCGTCGTCTTCTCGGGGGCCGTTCCCGCGCCGGGGGTGGGGGGGCGGAGCGGAGGAGTTTCGGAGCGCTGGAGTGGTCGGCGCGCCGTCTGGCGCTGGCCTCGCGCTTGCGGCCACGTGACCGCCGCCGCCATCTCTTCTGCGCGGGGCACAAGATGGCGGCCCGTGGGGGGAGGGGCGCGTCTGCCTCCGTGGGGGAAGGGGAAGCTAGGGCCTTGTGGCCTGCATCGGGGTGTGGGCGAAGGGCACGTGCGGGGGATGTGGGCCCCCTGTGGGATGGGGGCGGAGTCCCGGAAGATACTCCGTTGGGTTGGGCGGGGGGGCTGTTTCATGGGGGGTGGGTCCCTGGGGTTACTTGGATGAGGGCTGGATCTGGAGGAGAGGGCCTGAGAACAACCCTTGTCGAGGATTGATCGCTTAAGTAGTGGGTCATCTGAGAAGCATACCCTGCCCGAAGCCTGGGGTGGGAGGCTGTGGGGTCACCCTGTGAGTATAGCTCTCGCTAGATTACCAGCTGTACTGTCGAGGTTGGCAGATCCATCCAGGAGCTGGTGGTTACATTCCCTCCACCAGAGAGCGAGAAGCAATGGGGAGCTTTAAGGGTGTGTTGTTGGGCTTTAACTGTTGGTGCTGTTCCCTGTAATGGTCCACTCAATCCTCGAATCCCTTCTTCCTGTAGGGTGGGAGCAGATAGTGATAGGGCTTTGAGGAACATGCTGAGGATTTCAGGATCCATAAGGCCCCCAGGGAGAAGGGACTCTTCCTAGAGCAATGGTGTTCAATTGCTCTCAAGGAGTTTTAGTTACTTCCTGCCCCTGGGAGGAAATGGCGGGGAAGGGGGGCGAAGAGAGCTCTAGGGCATCTCACCAAGGCAGGAAGGGCTGAGTCCGATACTGGAGAGAGTGCCTCCCTTGCTGTAGTGTCTACTTTTCTCCTCTCCCCCCTTCTATGTGGGGACTGTCCCCAGGCTGGGTAGGGAGAAGCCCTGGTGCAGCTGTCCTCTGTTCCGTCTAACCACCTTGCATCTCCTTCCCCAGACTCCTCCTCACCATGTCTTCTGAAGAAGGAAAACTCTTTGTTGGGGGTCTGAATTTTGAGACCGATGAACAAGGCCTGGAGCAGCATTTCGGCTCTTTTGGACCCATCTCTGAAGGTCAGGATCCGGTTATGCCTGTGCACCTGGTTCCTACAGCCGTGATGAGAATTGGTTTTGCTGCGGGGGGGTGTCATGTACCCAGGACCTCATTGCAGTGGGTGCTTAGGCCCCTGCTCCAAAAAAGCTGTTTTGTTCTAAGCCTTAATACCAGCTGCCTAGTTAAGAGTTGTACAGGTCTTGGTGTAAGAGGCCGTCTGGTGATACCACATGACAGGTTCAGATACAGCAGTGTGGTCAGGTGCTGGGGTATCTCGGTGACCAGCATGGTTACCTGACATCCTTACTAAGTAAGGATGATCTGTAGACCCAGGCCAATTCCAATTGCATAGGCTTAAATATTTTTTTGGTCCTCACCCTTTATTTCTTCTCCTTCCAGTGGTTGTAATTAAAGACAAAGACACGCAGAGGTCCAGAGGCTTTGGCTTCATCACCTTTGCCAACCCGGAACATGCGTCAGATGCCATGAGGGCTATGAATGGAGAGGTGAGTCTTTCCGCATTGGTGGGGGCTGGTGCCTAATCCGCTCCCCCTGTGCGCCTAGCTCCCCATTTCTTAAATGTGTCTTGTTCCTCTGCAGTCCGTGGATGGGCGTCAGATCAGAGTTGATCATGCTGGGAAATCTTCCCGTGGATCCAGAGGTGGCTCATTCGGAGGCAGAGGACGAGGCCGCGGCTACTCCAGAGGTGAGTCTAGCAGCCATGTTGATCTGAGCTGAAAGCCAGCTGGCCCTTGGAAGGAAGAGCACTCACATCTTTGTCCTTTGTGTTGCAGGAGGCGGAGACAGAAGCTATGGTGGTGGCCGCTATGACAACCGAAGTGGAGGCTATGGTGGGTCCCGGGACTACGGCGGCAGGTAACTCATGCAGAGAGGTGGCTGGTACCCTGCTGGTGACCAGTTGGAGAAGGGAGGACCCAGGCAGAGGCACCAGAATGATTAGAAACTCGCTTAGTAAGACTCCAGGAGCTCTGTGTAGCTTAACAGAGAATGTTAAGGGGTAACTTGATTGAAGTCTGTAAGTACCTACATAGGGACCAACACTTTGATATTAGGCGCGCTGTGCTCAATTGAAGAGGTCTAACATGATCCAAGCACTGGAAGTTGAAGCTAGACAAATCTTAGAAATAAGGCACATGGTTTGTAAGTGAGAGGGATGTTATCTACTGGGACTGAGTGAGGGCTGTGGGGCATTCTCCATCACTGCTACATTTGAACTCAAAATTGGCTTTTTTTTTTAAATAAAGTTAGGTTCCTGCTTAAACTAATCTTGGCTGGCCTGTTTTATTTGGGTCAGATTAGATCAGTGTTCCCATTGCCCTTAGAATCGAGGGTGTCTGGAGTCAGTGTAAAACAGTTGTGCTTTGCTTTCAGAAGTCAGGGAGGATATAACGACCGCTACTCCTCTGGAGGCTCTTACAGAGACAACTATGACAACTAAGGTAGGTGAAGCTCAGAGAATGAAATACAGCACTTCTCTTGCTTAGCAGGTATACTTAAAACCTTTGCAACGCACCATCTTGTGCTGAGCAGTGGCCATACTTGAGGCGTATTATCTGGGACGACTCTTTATCCGCCTTTAACAAGCCTGTCTGAGACTTACTGCCAGGCCTTGGTTCCGTGACCCTGGTCGATAGCTAACATTAAATGCATGTGGAGGCTTAGAATTCCATTTAATGCCAATGACCGCCATCGAGCGTCCAAGTGACTAGCTAACTGGGGGAGGGGGAGTCCTGGAGATTCCTAGCCTCGCTGAGCCCAAAAAAGTCTAAGAGTTGGTGAAATGCTACAAACATGTCCGTATGCTACAGTGCCTTTACGATTGTACCTACTTCTTGTCCTCAGCTCGCAACGAGTAAAAACCCTTCCTGACTCAAGATCGTCCTTCCAATGGCCGTATTTATAAAGAGTTTTGGAGCTTCGCTGAATCTTATTGTTTAGTTATCTACCTGTATCTTCCCTTTTGTAGTCTTGTCACACGCAGCCTGACAGCTTCTGCTACAAGATGGCCCATTGAGACTTTCCTCAAGAAAGCTCTGTTTATTTTTGAGTGTTTTTTAAAGCATTTTTGAAATCTGGTTTATTTTTCTCCTTTTTGATTTGTCAACAACCCAAGGTTTCTTTTAAATTGCCAAGACGGGGCCCTGAACTCACTTTAACACATTGTTCCCGCAAGCTGGATTTTCTAAGACAAGTGCAATGATACCTTGGAGTTCTGTTCCTTTAGTGTATAGCAAGGGAGGGGTGAAATGCGCGGCAGCCTTTGGTATATCTAAAGGGACACAAGTGACTCGTAAGTTCGATCATCAGATAAAAGGTATTTTCACTGTACAATGTAACAGCCCCCAGAACTAAGACTTGCAAAAACTTTCCATGAGAGGTTCTTGAAAATGTTTGTTTATATTGTCCTTTTTTTACTGGAAGAAATGCGCATAATTCCATTGGTATTGTATTTGAAGTGGTGAAGGAATTCCTGTATTCAGTTCTCTGGCTTTACGAAGCCTATTAAAAGACCGTTCTGAAACGAACTCTTTGCTCTCGACATTTTGACATTTCATTGCACTGCACAAGACAGACAGAGATGGGAGTGAGGTTAGGGTAGAGGAGACTTTCTGATCCCATGTACACTGACCTAAATGTCACTGTACGTGGAACCAGAAGGCAGCTTGGCCCTGATCTCCTGTCAGTGTAGCACAAACATTAAAGCCCGTTATCCCCTCTGTCTGCCTTGTTGAGCAGCTTAAAATACCGAAAGGGGTTTGCAGTCTAATTCTCCTTCTGAAGCTTTGCGGCCGCATCAAGGACAAATTCCCAACTAAACCGGCAAGCATTCTCCAATCTGGCTCCAAACTTAGCCTTAATACCAGCTCCGGTTTCCATGACTCCTTGGGTGCTCCCTGCAGCGTCTTGCAATCCAAACGTTGCGGTCTGTGCTGCCGCATGAGCCACAAAGCGAAAGTGCTTGAGCCTAAGCTGGAAGCGCTAGCAATTGGATTTGGTGGTCTAGGTGATTTTTAGGAAAGTCTGGTTTCCTTAGAAACCAAAACGATGCAGCTGGCTGTCCAGTGATGCCGGAGGATCTTGGATTGTCTAGGCTGCTCAGTTCCTAAACAGCACGAATCCCTAACTGAAGTTGCTTCAGCTTCAGCCGGCACATCACATCTTTCATTAGTGCCCTCCGTTCTTGGTGGTAGTGGCAAAAGAAGCTGGAAAAGAAACGGTAACTTAAACCACTGAATCTCCTGGAGCTGGCGCATATGCCGGGGGTGTGGATGCCCCTCGCTCTGTTGTTGTGACACTGGCTGGGAGGGTGTATTTGCTCGCCCTTCCCAGGGTGCAAGGGAAGCTAACCTGGAGTGCGTGGCCGAGATTAAATCCAGCAGCCTTGTCCATAGTTGATGATGAACCTGGGAGGTGTCTTCCCAGCCCACAGCAGCAGGATGGTGTGTCAAATCATCCTGTTAGCATGCTGCCTCCCTCCCCACCCCCCTTCGGGGGGTGTCTTGTCCCTCCGTTCTCCTTTTAACACTTCCATCTGTTGGCCGAGCAGTCAGAGGCGCTGCTCTTTGGACCTGGCAGCCCAGTTAGCTCAGAGCTAGGGTCAGAGACAGCCAGCTGGTGTCAGAGGGGTAGGTGGGCCTGTTGTAGCTAGCCTTGTCCTGATCTTACCCGCTGTGAGCATTCTCTGCTAGCGTATGGAAACCAGTGTCCTTCGAGACCCCGAAGTGTGTTGTGACTCTCCTTCAGTGCGATCCGTGTGAGACGAAAGCTGCTCTCTTGCCTAGTTCATTTGTGGATATAGTCCTGTAATTCGAGGTAACTCTTTTGCTCGTGTCCGCATCTTCTCTCCTCCACAGCTCGTTCCCTAGGGCTAACGCTGGTTTTGTTTTTTTTTGACTTGACTCTTTTTGGGGGCCTGTCTGAGCTGTGCCTAACCCCTACTGCTGTGGGAGTGGGGGGAGGCAGTCTGGACTGTACCGAACACCCAGCCTCCCCCTCGCAATCACTGCCGTTTGGTCCAAGATTTTAATCCATGCCTTGTGCAGCCCTTGGACTCGTCTGCTGGGAGGGGCTGTTCCCAGTGCAGCGGGCGGGTGGAGGGGACGCTGGTGCCTCTGGACCTGCCAGGTTAAATTGCTATGCGCTGGTGACAAATAGACACCTTTTGGGTAGGATTCTCAAAACGTGGGGATGGGGGGAGCCTCCATAGTGACTGACTTTCCAGGGCTGGCCAATGGGTGGCATTGGCCAGCCCTGGAGTAGCCTGCTCAGACCGCCGGGTTCAGTGAATGGCTTGTAATGTGCTGGGTGAGTTGAGACGGGCTAGTAACACTGCTTTGCTTTGGCAGGTGCAAGAGGACAGGGCACCAGCTGCACTACCCTGAAAGGAAGGGAATCGGAAATTCAAACAGACAGTTTGACCCCAGGTACGGATCCTGGCCACATCATGGCAAATGGCATAACTCTACCATGGCTACGAAGCAGGGATGGTCCCATATACCATTGGGCTGGGATGGGAGCGGATGGAGGAGGGCATCAAGTGACTAGCTGGAAGTGGGGTGGACAAAGTTAGCAGCTTAGCCCTGATCCTGGAAAGAAAATCACCTGCCTAGACCCTTCTGAAGCATAAACCTGTGTCCATCTCTCCTTCCAGGTGGTCGGCACACACAGGAGTTTGCCACAAAGGCACCCGCATGCCTGAGCTGGACGGTCCCAGTGGCTGCTGTGGGGAGAGTCAGGCCCTGCTGAGCCTGTTAGCCGGCAAGGGCACAAATGAGGAAATCCTTCATTGGCCAGAGTCCTTTTTAGTGTAACAATAAAGGCTGCTGGACCCATTGTCTGTGGTGAGCCTTCTTGGGGGCTGAGGAACATTGGAGGGGGGGACTTGCTTTGCTATCCCTGTGTTGGGGGGCCAGTCTGGTGCCAGCCCAGAAGAGGAGCTGATGCAGGGAGTTAGCTGTGTCAGATCACTCTTGTCCACACTGCTCAGTGGAGTAAGGCCTAGGGAGGGGGTGACGGCCGCAGCCTGAAAAGGGAAGGCAGCTGGCAGCCCAGGGCTGCATGTTCCTGCTTTTCTCTCAGTAGCTCCAAGCTGCTGGACAGTGTGGGCTGAGCAGATGCCCAGGAATGTACCTTATTTAGCCTGCTCGGAGCTTGGCAGCTTCCTTCCTCTTAAAGCAGCCGCTTTCCCCAGGGGAGGAAGCAGGCCCCTGTCAGAGGCGCAGAAACTAAGCTCCTCTAGGGGATGACAGCCAGTGCGGGCTTCCAACTTCTGGCTGGCCGGCCAGCCTCAGCTGGGCTCTCTCTCCAGAGCCAGCAGGCACCTGCTCTGCCTCTGCTCTCTTCTGGGCACAACACTGCTGGGCGTGGGAGGGGCTCCCATGACTGCTGCTTTGGTGACAAGGCTGGGGGAGCTGTGGCTGGAAGGGGGTGAGCAGCCCAAGGCCTGTGGGCACTGACAGGGACGTGCCTAACCACGTAGCTCTTACTGCCCAGGACTTGAGGGAGCAGTGTCTCTCCACTCCCTGCCCCAGTATCTGAGTTCCTGGGTGGCTGCTGGGGGTTTTCCCAGCCAGCCTGCCCTCAGCAGCAGCCTTTGGCTGAGATTTCCAGGCTGGAAGGCACCAGTGTCCTGCCCATCAAACAGTCTCTGGCTGCTCCTCCAGAGGCCCCATGTGTGTCAATGGGGTGGGTTTATTGTAGCCAGAAGGTGTGGGGCTGGCTGGGGGGAGGAGTTAGCTTCCTGGCAGGCTTCCTCTTAAGCCTACTTCCCCATTTGTGTGTTTTTGACATTGCACCAGTTGTTCGGAATAGCCTGGCGTGTGATGCTCTCCCCCACCATGGGGTGAGACCTGGCCCTAGCAAAGCAGCCTGCTGAGCTGCCCTCTACTCTACCAGCCCTCTGCTTCCAAACCCCCTCTACAGGGTGAGGGCTGAGGAGAGACCCTACAATAACACTGTGGCTGGCTCTCCTGTAATGCACTGCTGCATGTCGGAAGGCATGGGCCAAACTGGGCCTGGTTTGTAAATCAAGGGGCAGCTGGAGCCTGTAGGTGATGAGTGGGTGCTCCCTGGGAAGGGAGCAGGCCCAGCCATGCACTAGAGCAAAGGGACTGAGGGTCAGGCTTGGGGTCTTCCCTCCAACCCCTGTTGGGAAAAGCCCTTTCATCCCCCATGTCGCTGGGCCTGCACTGCTATCTGTGTGTGTGTGCACACGCCCCAGGGGCCCCATCTCCAGCTCTTGGCTTAGGGGCCCTGAGAGCAAGAGCTGTAGGCTACACCCTTCTTCCTCTCCCCCCCCCTCCATGATCATAAACCAAGCTAGCTTTGCCCCCAACTCATCAGCCTCTCCTCAGTCAGCATGGGGGCTGCCCCAAACCTCTTGGCATGGACAGGAGAGAGGCAGAGCCACCTTTGAGCTGGGTCTATCCTCGGGGCGGGCTGGCTGGCTTACTCGGGGTGGAGCTCGCACCAAGGAGAGCCCGGAGGCCGGGCTGCCAGCTGGGGGCCTGGCACAGCTCCCTAGGCTGGCTGCTACACCCTGGCTGTTAAACAGGCCCGTGAAGGAACCTGGTCAGTGAGGCAGTCCCCCAAGGGGTCACGCTCTGCCTGCTGGGCAGGCCATGTGCCCTCCACCCCTCTGAGATGGAGCCTCTCAGCTTCTCCCCCACCCTGGTGTGATCGGAGCCAGTCAGTGGGTAGAGGTGGTCCTGCTGCTGGGGTCCAGGAGGAGCAGGGCCATGTGCCAGCCTATCCAAATCCTGCTAGTGGTGTTAACAAGCCCCTTAAGCCAGCCCCCTAGGTGGGGATGTAACACCCCCGCTTGGCACCCGCCCTCCCCAGTGGCTCTTGCCTTTTGCCTACAGGACAAAGTCCAGAGGGAAGCTTAGGCAGGCCAGGCATCCTACCCAACTCTGAGCACAGTCCCAGTGCGGGGGCCTGAGACTGTTGGGGGGCTGGTTCTCACCCCTAATTTCCCCTCCCCTGCTCTCACTGCATAGAGTCTATACCCATGGGGGGGCTGGTTCACACACCCAGTTCTCAGGGCCTGAGGCCCATGGTTGCAGAGGGGGCTGCTTCTCACTCCCTAAACCCCACCACCCCAGACTCTCAGTGCCTATAGCCATGGGGGGGCTTGTTCACACATAGCTCTCAGGGTCTAGGGCCTATGGGTATGAGGGGGCTGGTTCTCCCCTCTGTGCCCCCCCCCCAGCTCTCAGAGCCTGGGGCCCACAGTTATGGGGGGTTGGATCTCACCCCCCTCTGCTCTCAGGGCCTGGGGCCCATGGTTATGGGGGGGATCAATCTCACGCCTAACCCTCCCCCAGCTCTCAGGGCCTGGGGCCCACGGTTATGGGGGGCTGGATTGCACCCCTACCCCCCCAGCTCTCAGGGCCTGGGGCCCACAGTTATGGGGAGGCTGGATTGCACCCCTAACTCCCCCCCAGCTCTCAGGGCCTGGGGCTCATGGTTATGGGGGCTGGGTCGCACCCCCCTCTGCCCTCAGGGCCTGGGGCCCATGGTTATGGGGGGGCTCAATCTCACCCCTAACCCCTCCCCCAGCTCTCAGGGCCTGGGGCCCATGGTTATGGGGGGCTGGATCGCACCCCTAACTCCCCCCCAGCTCTCAGGGCCTGGGGCCCATGGTTATGGGGGCTGGATGGCACCCCCCCAGCTCTCACCCCATCCCCCTCCCCCCCAGCTCTCAGGGCCTGGGGGCCATGCCATGGGCAGGGAGATTTGAAGTGGGCGTGGCTTTAGCCCCGCCCCCTCCACCCAGTCCGGAGTCCTGTCTTCGGTTCTGGCCCCGGCCTCGTTCACCGTCGACCAATCAGGATTCTAGATGGGGGAGGGGCGAGGCCTTGGTGCCGTCTGTCAATCTGTGCCAGCCAATGAGCGTTACTGTCACGTAAGGGGCGTGGTCTTAGCCTGTTCCCAGCGCTGGCCATCTCAGCCAATCAGCGCTCCCGGCAGTAAGGCGGCTTCTCCATAAGCCAGTCAGGGCTTCAGGCGGTGAGAGGTCGTGGCCCTGCCACTGTCTGTCTCTGTACCAGCCAATTAGGCAGTCAGGAGGCGTG
Organism: Eretmochelys imbricata; assembly: GCF_965152235.1. Classification (NCBI taxonomy): domain Eukaryota; kingdom Metazoa; phylum Chordata; order Testudines; family Cheloniidae; genus Eretmochelys; species Eretmochelys imbricata. The sequence continues at coordinate 15,765,668 of NC_135594.1, forward strand.
GACTTATTGTTTCCCTGACTGTTTCCTACTCAGCCAATCAACGGTCCCTGCGTTGTGCGGGGGCGACCCGCTAGCCAATCAAGGCCCCACCCCGGGACGGGGCGTGGCCCCTGTTTCGCTGACCAATGGGCGGCGCGCTCATAGGACGTGACCGTTGAGGGGGGAGGGCGCTTCATCCCCCTCCGCTTCCGGCCGCCAATCAGCGCTCGGTGGCGGGAAGGGGTGTGGCCTGCGTAGCCTCGCTCTCATTCTCGCTTCTCCCGCGGACGTCGAGGCAGTAGCAGGTCCGCCGCGCTCCGCTCCGCTCCGACCCATCCCGGTGAGCGCCGCCGCCCGCCTGCTCGCGGGGCCGGGAGCGGGGAGAGGCCGGGGGGGGGGGGTGGCGTGGCGTGGCTGGGGAGAGGGGAGCGGGAACGGGGAGTCAAAATGGCGCCGCTCGCCGCCGCCTCGGCTGGACCTTGGTGGCGGCGGCGGCGGGGGGAGGGGAAGAAGCGCTGCGCAGCGCGCGCCGAGGTCGCGCCGCGCATGCGCGGTCCTGCGGGGCCCCCTCGCCTCGAGGCGCGATGGGTGGGCGGTGGAAGGCCTGCCGTCGCCGCGCATGCGCCTGGGTGGGCGCGCGCGCGCGGCCCTGAGGAAGCCTACGGTGGTCGCCACGTGCGGCGACCGGGCCCCACGTGCTCGCTGCCATCTTAATGGGACTCGGGGGGGGGGGGGGGGAAATCGCTCGCCCCCGCTAGGGATTGTGGGGCAACGCCGCCCCCCCTTCTCCATCATAACGGAGGGGGCGCCGCCCTCCCCCCCAGCCTGGAGGGAGCTTCCCCCCCCCCGCATTGCGGAGTCTTAATCCCTCAGGGAGGGGTCCTGGGGGCTACAGGTGACCCCCTCAGCATCGCTTCCAGCTCCCCCTTTGGGAGCCCTGGGGGCTGTTCCCCTGCTCCCCAAAATGCAGCTGGCTCGTGAGAGGCGGGTGTTGCGCGGCTGCCGCTGTCTGAGCTGAGGGTAATCTCCCATCTCGCTGCATCCGGCCCCCGCGGGAGGAGCAGCCAGCTGAACCCCTGAGCTTGGTAGAACTCCGTTGGTTTTGGCGGGTATCTGTGTGTCCTAAAGCGTTTGTTTTTTTCTTTCTTTCAAGCTTTCACAGTTGTGGGGCATTAGAGCTAACTTGTTTAAACCTTAATTGTCACCCCACATGCGCAAATATACAGCGGATGGTCTTTAAATCTAACTCCAGTCCTTCCTCAAGCAGCACCTATTTTGTCTGTAAATTTTTATTGGTAGTGGTATTTTTTCCACTGGTTTGTGTGTGTGGCTCTGTACAAATGTAGAACAAAAAGATAATCCTTGCCTCAAGGATCTCACCATCTAAGTATTAGAGGAGTGACAACAGATGGAGACAAGCAGATGGGGGAGTACAAGGAAACAATGAGGCAGTATTGATCGGCAGTGGTTTCAGCACACCAGCGGCCAGACTTTTGGGGGGTTGGGGGTCGGTTTTTTTTGTAGGTATCGTGGCAAAGGAGGGATTTGACAATAGATAATGGGGTAGCTCTGTAGATGTTTACAGGGAGGACTCCCAAGTGTGAGGGGAGGCATGAGAGACAGCATGACAGGGCTTTTTTGAAAATGTAACAGTGGGAGATGCAGGCTAGTGCCATGGGCCAAGCGGAAATGTGCGTCGATACCAAATGAGGGCGGATGGGCCATGAAAGGGCCTCAAAATGAACACAAGTTGCTCATGTATGATGCATAGAGAAGGGAGACGGTGGAATGGAACACAGGATAACTTGGTTTGTAGCAGCTCTGAAGTCTCATACACACAAAAAATATCCCCCTCGTCTCATTTATGATGTCACTTGCACTGAGTTTCTGGCTCTCTGAAGAGCTTGAATAGTGCCTGCCACTGGAGATGATATGCCAGGCAAACCAGGACCCCCAGTCTGATCCACCACTGGGTGTTCCGGCAGGGCAACTGGCCATGGTGGGACAACTGGTCTAATGTGGGGCAGCAAGGATGGGGTGTGGGAAGAGTACTTGCCTGGATGGGACAACTGGTGGGGGGTACCGGGCAGGAATACTGGGCTAAATATACCATTTTGTTGATCTGACACAGGCACCACATGTGCCGCCGGGGCTATTAAACTGCAATTTTTCTGCTAAGCCACGAGTTAATTTCAGAGCCTCTTTACTAAAGAACTGTTGCTGCAGCCCCAGGCCTTTCCCCGGCCACCTGCCAGGCCCTGTCCTGATTGACCACGTGTTTGCTTTGCCTGCAGGTGACTTCAGTCATGGCATCTGACGAAGGCAAGCTCTTCATTGGAGGGCTCAGCTTCGACACCAATGAGCAGAACCTGGAGCAGCTTTTCTCCCCGTATGGTGACATCGCAGAGGGTAAGTACCTGTCTGCCAGCCCCACCGCAGGAAACCTCCCTCCCCTCGCTAGGAGCCTGGTGACATCTATGACTTGGCCTTGCCACGGACATGGTAAACCATGCAGCCTGCTTGTTAGCATGGGAGCTGCTTTGGCATAAATGGAGGCAGGTGTGTGAGTGAAGTGCTGAGAGGAGAAGTTAGCATGGCTTAAATATTTCTGGGCTTCTGTTTTAACAATGGGGCCAGACAGGAAACTGGATCTCTTCATGGAAAGTGCCTTTTTCCTGCAGGGAAGGCATCAATAGTTTGGCTGAAAAGTATAGGAGGTTTTCAGGTTTGGGCCAAAAACAGGGCTTGCTTAGGCTCATTCAACCAGCCCTAGGTAACAAGAATAGAGACTTGTGGGAATCCGCTTTGCATCTTCCGACCATAACCTGGGCTCGGACCAGCCAGGTAATCCTGTGGCAGGCGAAGATTGTGTCTGAAAGTAGCTCAAGCGAGAGCAATTTAATTATTACAAAGACTACACTATGATTTAACCCCAGCTCACTTTCAAGCAGTAGCATCCCGGTGCTGGCAGTGTAGTGTTAGTCACGGTGGTCCCAGGATGGGAGAGAGACAAGGTGGCTGAGGTAATATCTTCTGTTGGGCACAGCTGTCCGGTGTCGCTGGAAAGCTTCTCTCTCTCTCTGCCAGATATTACTTCCCACCTACCTTGTCACTCTCATATCTTGGGACCAACCTGGTTACAGCTACACTGCAAACATTTTTAAGCTGTTAGTTACTATTGAGTCTAAGGGCCAACCAAGAACAAGTCCTCGCTGTGTCTGTCCAGCGCAGGAGAGCAGAAAGTCCTAGCCCAGAGGAGCAGGGTGGGAGAAAGGGTTGAACCTGCCAGGAGAGAGATCAATCAATGGGATGACAGCAAACAATATGATTTTTTTTTTTTTTGGAGGGTATCAGTGAAATGTAAATTAAAGGAAAGTGAAAGGGGACATTGAATTGAAGGGGCAGGGCAGAAGGGAATGAAGCAGGAGAGGAAGGGTTGGAGCAAACAGCAGAGAGCTCTTGCTCGTCTCTGTAGTCCATCCCCTGCCCACACAGGCTGCAGCGGGGGTTCTCCTGCACTGGTCTAAGTTTGGGACAATGCAGGGTGGGAGTGGTGGCCCCAGCTGGGTCCCATTTTACCCCCGTGCCCTCCAGCACTGTTCTTGCTTTGGCTGTTTCTGCCCTTGCTGGCTGGAGTCTGGTGTCTCCAGCATGTCGCACTGACTCGTAAAGCACTGTGCAGAGCAGGAGTCTCATCCCCCTCTTAAAGTGAGCGCGCACACCCACACACACCCTGGCAAGCGTAGAACCCAGGAGTCCTGGCTGCCAGTCACTGGACTCCTTCCCCAGGTTGTCTTCCTCTGCATCTTGGATCCCTGGCGCTACAAAATGAGTGAGATGGCTCCAGGATGCCCTTGCGGGTGGGTTTGACCAGACACTGTTAGGAGGATTATCTCACGGGGGGGTGTGAAAGTGCAGGCACCTCACTATGACCCTGGCCCCCATCTGTGTGCACAGAAACCAGTGGCTTATAAGGGCTCGGAATTAATTCAGACCAAGGCAGGGTGTGAATGTGAAACCCAGCCACTGTTCCTGACATTTCTGTGTGGATGGGCCCTAAAGCCCACCATTCCAATGGACGTGGCCAGGGGGTGCTGTCAGCATGGTCTCTAGGGCATGTCTTCGCTGCAGCTAGCCTGGGGGCAGCACCCATGCTGCAAAGCCGGGTCCTTATGTTGGGATCTCTGGCGGGGTGTCCTGTGGCGCCAAGCAAGGTGGTGCCTGGCTGGGTGAGGAGGCTCCATGGCCTGATGGGAGGTGGGCATGGAGTGTGTCCTGGGGCCCTCTGGGGGTACTGACGCTCTGTCCCTCGTTCTTCCAGTGGTGGTAGTGAAGGACCGGGACACCCAGAGATCCAGAGGCTTCGGCTTCATCACCTATCGCCGTCCAGAGGATGCCAAGGATGCCATGAGAGCTATGAATGGGGAGGTGAGTGGGAGCCAGTCCTTGGGGGAGATGATCGCACTTCCTGTCGTCCATTTCCCTCCACCCCCCGCCCCCAAATCAGTCATCGGTGCCAGAGCACCCCTGGTCTGCCATCTGTCGCTGTGGGACTGGGGGCTGCCTCTGCCCCGTCTCCCCAAAGCTAGCTGCTCTCGTACCAAACAAACTCCTGGCAGCCCTGTAAGTGGGGGATCCCATGGGCAGCAGCTCAAATGCAGTAAAGGGGGCTGGGAACTAGGCAAGCCGGCCACCCCTGTGTCTGGGTTAAAAGCTTTTCCAAGCCCACTCTGTGCCCCCCAGACACCCTCACTGGACCGTGGCTCTGGAGGTAGCCAGTCACGGACAGCAAAGCGGCTGGGGGTCAGTAGCCCACCAGGCAGCAGACATGGTTGCCTGCAGCTTAGAAGATCTAGGCTTATCTCCTGTATAGCCCCAGCCATTAAGTTGCTCCCAGCTGCCCGAGACTTTAGACCAAAGCACTTCAGCCTGTGGGAGGCAGAGAAACCAAGGTGCCACAAAGGGAAGGGATTTGGCAAGGTGAGATTCTCTGACTGTCCCAGCAGGTGACCTGTGCTGCAGAGGAAGGTGAAAACCCTCAGGGCCCCTGCTGGTCCACCCTAGGTGGGAAATTCCTTTCTGAGCATGACACGGCTGCCAAGCCCCTGAGAGGGGGATTGCCCCCTCAGAGTACCGGCCCCAGCTGTGATTGACCCCCTCATGCTTCAGAGAAAAGCAGGTGGTGGGCGGGCCACAACAAATCCATCTGGCCTGACTCAGCAGCCAGCCTGCTGCAGCCCTGAAGCGTGAGGACGTCTTAGAGTCATTGTCTCGACGCGTGGCCAAAAGGACATGCCTCGGGGGTTAGGCACTCATTGCCGTGGGCTCTCCCCCCCCGCCAGCACTGTCACAGCCCCCCTTCCCTGCCAGGTATACAAAGCTGCCTCTAACCACATCCTTTCCTCTTCCCAGTCTGTGGATGGGCGCCAGATCCGAGTTGACCAGGCTGGGAAATCATCCCGTGGCTCTTCAGGGGGCAGAGGCCGTGGTGGCTTCTCAAGAGGTGAGTGTTGTCGGGTCCCCCCCGTCCCCCCCGACCGTGCCTATCGGTACCAATGGCCAGGTGCAGCCAGTGCCAAATGCCCCCTCCTTCTTTCTCCGCTGCAGGAGGTGGGGACAGAGGCTATGGCGGCGGCCGTTATGACAGCCGAAGTGGAGGCTACGGCGGGTCCAGGGATTACTACGGCAGCAGGTGAGCGGGCATGGGGGGCTGCGGTGGGGAGGGGGTTGCTGTGATCGGTTTTTGATAGTAACTAGAGGGTGATCTGGGGTGGGGGGGTTTATTCCAGATGGTCTGTTTGTAACTAGTGACCAGCTGAGATTGGAGCCCTGTTTGCTCTTCTGCCATGTGGCGTGGGCTGTCCCGTGCCCTTCAGCCAGCTCGTGGTGTGGCATGTTGGGGAGAGAATCCAGCCGACTCCCTCCCCAGCTTCCTGTGGCCTTCGCAGGCCACCTCTGGCAGTGGGGCTGTGACCCTGGCACTGCCCACGTGTGTGAAATTGGCACAGAAGCAATGCTGGAACAGCAAGAGGCGGGCGGAGAACAGGTGTGACTCTACTGCCTGGCTTCCCGGAACCAGAAACCCAGCCCTCCATCATCTGATCTAACTAGATCCCTTGCAACCTCCCCACTGCAACTGAGATCCCCTGGCTGGGGTCCTGGTTTCACGTCTTGCTCTCCCCACAGGAATCAAGGAGGCTATGGGGACCGCTACTCTGGAGGCTCCTATAGAGACAGCTATGACAACTAGGGTAAGTCTGTACCGAAGGAACCGGCCTGGCTGGGCTGCCCAGTCTCTGTCCGTCCCGCCCGCCGTCTAGCCTAAATGCATGTGGAGACTCTAACCCACCAGGGACTTTTAATCCATCCAACTTCTCTCTTAAAGGGGTGCTGTTGGGCCGTCTTATAAAACCCCAGAGCTGCCTTTTAACGCGACTGGGGGAAAACACCCGCCAAACTGTAAGTTTGTAGGGGGATTTAACTCCCCGCCTTCACGTAGGACCTACTCCAAATCAGTGGGGACTACAGACAATGCCCAAATGAGGAAATAAGTGCCTTCTCTCGAGCGCCATTAGGTACCAGGGTCCTTTTAAGAACAGCAACCTCCTAGGTGTGCGCCTCTCCCCCGCCCCCCCCCTTCCTCCCCAAATGCCAGGGAAGGAGGCAGGGGTGCGAAATGCCACCGGCATATCTGTGTGCGGCAGTGCCTTTACCATTCTACCTGCTTCTTATCCTCAGCCCGGCAATGAACAACAGCCCTTCCCGAACTGAGATCGTCCTTCCAATGGCCGTATTTATAAAGATTTTTGGAGCTTCGCTGAATCTTACTGTTACATCCGCCTGTACTTTCCCTTTTGTAGCCTGGTCACATGCAGCCCTGAGAGGAGAGGCCCGTTCCAGGGGTCCCCCTCCCTTCCACCTCCCCGTCCCCTGCAAAGCAAAGATCAGGCTGGTTTCAGGAGTTAAGCATTTGGGGATCTGTTTATCTGTTCGTTTCCAATTCGGCTTTTTAATTGGCCAAAATGGGAGGTGGGGCCTGACCGACCTGTAGAGCGTGAGCTGTGGAGGGGTTTTCACTTTTTTTTTATAATACCTTTGTAGTTTTTGTAAACTTCCTTTAGCCTGTAGGAAGGGGAGAGGCAAATCTCTCAGGTAGAACAAAGGGAGACTCACGACTCGTATGCAAAAGGTATTTTTCCTGCGAGATGTAACCGAGCCCGAGCTTAGATTTGCAAAAGCTTTCCGCGAGAGGTTCTCGAAAATGTTTGTTTATATCGTCCCTTTTTTTTACTGGAAGAAGCGCTCATAATTCCATTGATACTGTGTTTTTTGAAGTGGCGAAGGAATTCCTGTATTCAGTTCTTCGGCTTTACGGAGCCTATTAAAGACAGTCCGAAACAAAACTCTGCTCTTGACGTTTTGCCTGTAGCGAAGACAGCCAAAGTCGGACGGGTGTGTGGATGTTAGAGAAGATGGGACGGAGTGGGTGGGACGACGGGAATTCAATCGCAGGATGACTGAGCTATTGAGGCGGCTGTGAAAAAGGCATCCATAAAAGCAGCCATCTAGCCCTGTGTCCTGTCTTAAGGGAACGTACAGATCAGGGCAATTATGGAGTAATTCACACCCATCTGCCTCCCCTGGCTTCTGGTAGTCAGAGGTTTAGAGTTGCCCCAAGCATGGGGTTGCGTCCCTGATGGTATGCCAGCCGGGCCTGGACTCGAGGAAGGGCTCTTCTCAGCCTTGTTGGGCAGGGCTGAATTTGACCTGTGTGTAGCTAGCTCTATCCTGGCATGGGTCACCTGCAGAAGTCTCTGCTAGTGTGTGAGACCCAGGCCAAGGCCAACCCACGTGGGATTTGAGAGAACTCCTGTTTCCACATTCCTTCTCCAGGGTGCATTCTATAGCTAACACAAGCTATGGCCCTTCTTTTGGGGGGCAGGTCTGACATTTCCCTAGGGGGCAGCCTGACCTCCAAGGCTCAATTCCAGATCCTTTAGCCATCCGTTTCAAAGCAGCTGTGCCAAAGTGGGTAAGGGAGGGCAGGGAAATACTAGGGTGTCAGGAGACCACCCAGAGCTGGTCTTGGGCCCCCTCAGCCTGCCAGTGCATTCTCTTTATAAGGCATGTCTGTCCGTCCACTCGGCAGCCACTTTGCACACTGACAATTTCCAAGGGTGGAAGAGAGGAGCACAGAGAGACAGGAGCTGGTAGCACAGGCCTGGGAACAGCCCTGAGAGAGCTTTTGGGCAGAGGGCTGGCTGAAAGAGGCTAGGAGCAAGGAACCTGTTCAGGGGCTCTGGAAATAGAAACGGGGTGGCCAACTAACTCCAGCACCAGTTTCTCCTGCAGAAGCCTGAGTTTGGCTAGCTGCTCGATAAAAAGGGATAATACGGGCGCATCAGAACAGCTGAGCTGCATCAGGCCAGTGGCCCATATAGCCCAGTGTCCTGTCCGCCAGCAGCTAGTGCCAGGTGCTTCAGAGGGAATGAGCAGAAGGGCAATTATCAAGTGATCCATCCCTTGCCTACAGCTTTTGGCACTTGGGAGGTTTAAGGACACTTGGAACATGGGATTGCCTCCCTAACAGTCTTGGTTAGTAGCCGCTGAAGTATCTATCCTCCAGGAGCTTTTTTCTTGAGCCCAGTTCTACTTCTGTTCTTCACGACATTCCCCAGTGAGGAGTTCCACACATGGGCTGCGTTGGGCGAAGATCCTCCCTTTTGTCTGTTTTGAACCTGCCTGTTCATTTCACGGGTGCCCCCTGGTTTGTGTGTCATGTGAAGGGTAAAGAACACTTAGTGTTTCTCTACCCACTATCTCCACCCCACGCATGGTTTTATAGACCTCGGTGGGCCATATCCCTTCTCCCCCCCCCCCTCCCGGAGTCGAACAGTCCTCGTCTCTTTAGTCTTTCCTCATACAGAAGCTGTTCCATGCCCCTGATTGTTTTGGTTGCCGGTGTCTGCACCTCTTCCAATTCTGATACAGCTTGGCTTTTCCTGGCTGGTTCTGCAGGTGGCAGAGGGCCCTTTGCCCTTGGGTGGGGTTTATTCCGCCTTGCGAGCCTGGCCGCATCCTACTGGGGAAAGGGCGGGGACCCGGTATGTCAGCATTGGTGTTACAGCTGTGGCCTGCATGGTGATGCTCATCCGGGGCTGGGCTAAAGGCAGTGGGCGTGGGATCTCGCGGTCAGTACAAACCCTTTCATCCCCTGCTGGGGTAGAAGGGAACAAGGCCAAAGCTAGGGATGGGGTCTGTGCTTGGCTGCCTTTAGGGGCCAGAACCATCCCAGCAGCCCCCTGGCTTCCAGCTGTTGAGTGATTGTCACTCTGTTCTACGGCTGGGTCTCCTGGGAGGTTGAGGCACCAGAGGGGAGTTGATTGGGGGGAAGCTCACATAGGGATGGATTAGCAGAAATGGGAGCTGATCTTGGGGATGGGGGAAAGTCAGAGCAGGATGGGGGCTGGGAGCCAGGACTCCTGGGTTATGGCTGTAGCTCTGGGAGGTGAGTGGGGTCTTGGGGGCAGATCCAAGACTCAGTTCTATCCCTGGTTTTGGGGAGTAGGGTCTAGTAGGGCGTCACCGTCTTATAGTAGCTGTCCAGGGCTGGGAGCCTCTCAGAGCATTAGAGGATCAAAGGCTGGCCTAATGCAGATCTCAACCCATCAATGGTTTCCCTTCCTGGGAAGGGTGTTTTTCACTGTCCCACCATTTGTGATGGGGCAGCGAGCTGCACACTTGAGGACACTAAGGGACTGGACGATGCAGAAGGGTACTTAGAAGGGCTGTGAGAACGGTGGCTATCATTTGTTTCAAGGATCTGTCTCTCCTGGGACAGTCTTGGTATCAGACAGGAGAAATTCACCTGGGTTCCTGTTATTGGGCACTGAAGTGGCTGAAGTCTTCAAGTCTCAATTTGCCAAACATTGAAGAGATCCTAGGACTGAAAGGGACCTCAAGAGGTCATCTAGTCCAGTCTCCTGCCCTCAGGGCAGGACTAAATATTATCTAGACCATGGGTGGGGAACCCGTGGGCTGCCTCCACTGTTGCTTAATTTCCTCTGGCCCTCGGCAAGTCTCTGTGATGCCCCCCACGGGGCTGGAGCCGCAAGTGCCAGCTCACCCCACCGCTGGTGGAAGCTCCAAGCTGGTCCTCTACCCACCACAGGGCTGGATCCCCAAGCGCCAGCTCGCCCTGCCACGGAGGGAAGCTCTGAGCCTCCCCAGTGGGTGAGTTGAACATTTTATATTTCTCTCAAGTAAAAAGTAATTTAGTTTTTCTGTGTGGCCTGCAATTGTTTTTGGTTTTTTCCCTGTGGGCCAATGGCCTGTGATAGAAAAAAGATTCCCTACACCTGATCTAGACAACCTTCTCTTGAGGTCAGTCACCCTTATAAATGGGGGGCTTGTTCCCAGCTCAAATGTGGCTGGATTTAACTTCAAGGGAGGTGGGTTTCCCTGCTAGGTTAAAGAGCTCTTTATTTGAAAAGCCTGGCATCTTGCAGGGCAGGGACGGGAAGATGTAGCATTAGATACCTTCCATCTCCGAGAAAAAACAGGGCACACCTCTAGGCTGTTAGGACCAGGGTTCAAAGCCCCCCTGCGCTCGACCTGCTGCAGTCAGACCCTGCAGGTAGGTGAGGGGTGCAATGTTTGAGAATCAGGTGGGATGGTGTCAGAATGCACTCTGCACTTCTGATTTGTTGCACCTCAACCTGAGGGTCAGGGTCTTCCCTCACCCCACCCCCGTTCATCAGCACCGCAGGGGTTAGCAGAGTGTTTTAAACACGGGTACTTTATATTGCTACCAGAAATACAGAAACTCTGCTCCATTGCAGTAATGCCTGGAAACTGGCCTGGTGCATAAACTCTAAATATTAGAGAAGAGGCCATTATGTCCAGCCCCTTTGCACTGAAGCAGGTCCAAGTAAACCTACTCAGGCTTTACAACAGACCCCAGTGTCCCCTAGGCTATCTTGCTACCTAGGCAAAGTTCCCTGTGGTAGATGGTCCCTTACACCCAAAATCACAATAGTGTGGTTACTCCAGTCCCAAAGAACTCCCCAGGTCACTTGCGCTTTAGATGTGACACCAAAGCCAACACTTGCAGCCAACCCTATCATTAACGGGAGATTTATTAAAGGAAAAGCTTAAACAAAGGTAAAGCAGCTGAGACACCCTTAGACTACCTCATTTGTGTGTATGTCTACACAGCAAAATTAAGCCAACTTAAATCTAAATCCACATCCAGCCTCCGCAGTGTCGGATGTGCATGTCTATTCGGTGGTGAGCATCCTTGCTAATGTTGATGCAGAGTGGTGCACCATGGGTAGCTTATCCCACAGTGCAACCAACTAGCTGCCTGGGTTTGGGGTAAGGCTTGCAACGGCAAGGGGGAATGGGAACGTGGCTTTGACCTCCCGTGATGCAGTTTCCTTCCTCCACTATGAACCCCAAACCACCCCATGTTTGTGTTTTCAAAAGCCTGGCTTAGCTGCGCATGGACCTTTCTCAGCTGTGCAGTCTTCTTGTGAAGGGAGACATGTTTCCGCAGGGGTGGGACAGGGAGCCAGATAGGCTGGCAGCGAATTTTCAGCAGCCCGATACCAGGGCAATAAGGCTCCAGGAGACTTTGAAAAAACCATGTGCGCTGCTTATCTGCATTCCAATGCCTTTCCTGCTGTTGCATCAGTCTCCCTGCATCTCCCTCCAATGCCCCCCACAATAGCGTGTTTCATTTTTGAAACCTTGACTGTTGTTGCACAAACCAAATCATAAAGAAAAGGCGTACTTGTGGCACCTTAGAGAGTAACCAATTTATCTGAGCATATTACAGCTCACTTCATCGGATGCAGCCGATGAAGGGAGCTGTAGCTCACGAAAGCTTACGCTCAAATAAATTGGTTAGTCTCTAAGGTGCCACAAGTCCTCCTTTTCTTTTTGCGAATACAGACGAACACGACTTACTCTGAAATCAAATCATGTAACCTTGGGTAAACAGTGATTAAAACTGAGAGGGGAGAAACCAAGCCAGCCAGTCTGGGATAGCGCATCGAAGGTCTTCAAAAACCTGCCTTTTGCTCGTTGCAGGAGGTGAGGTAAGGTGCTAAGTTTAGGGGAGGGAAATGGGGAACTGGGCCACGTTTGCAGGCCCTTGTGTAGAGGGCGTTTAGCCTCAAGCTGTTTTTCTTGAAGCTCAAGCAGATGCCTCAAGATGTCTGACTGGTCCTTCAGAAGGCGCAGCATCTCATGCTGCATGGCCCACCCCACTCCAGTATTAACTCTGCTGGCATCATTGTGGCTTGCAGCATGAGGACCAGGCCTGTACTCATGCTGCATGGCCGCCTCACGCTCCTGGGAGTGTTTCCACCTCCAGCATTTGAGACTGAGATCTTCCAGGCTCTGAGCTGAGGCCTGGTCCACCCTACAAAGTAGTTAGGAGTCCCTTCTGCTGACCTAAGTGGCCTATAAAAGTCTACTTCTGTTCTCTGCCTCCCCGAGAGGCATAGCAGTTGAAGATTTGACATCGTGTAACCGCTGCATTGTGCAATTTGAATGAATTGGCCTCCAGGTGTCCCATAGAGCTCTGCTGTCACGGCGCTGGAGATTACTTTCAACTTCACTGCGGGTCAGCCAGGTACACAGGAAACAAGCCGCGCCCCAGCCTTAAATCTGATCATGGAGACTCAAGGCCACAAACACTCCAGTATGGAGTAGACAGGGGGTGGCTCTTATTGTTGGGAGGAGTGGGGGGAAACGTCTGCAGGTAGAGTTCCAAGCCAGAACACTAACATCTATGCCAAAATTGCTACACAAGAGACACGCAGCACTGCTTCGGCAAGCGTACCAGGAGACAAGGGAGGCGAACAGTCGTCCTGGTTCCGCTCCCCAGACGTGCCGCTTTTATGAGCTGAAGATTTGTGGTGGCAACCCCACCCCTACCCCAAAAAGCTCCATGGATACCTCCCAGGAGGCCCTGTTGACCTCCAGCAACATGAAGGGGAGGAGAATGGGGGGCAGGCAAGCGGAGGTTCCATTCTCCCTTGGCAGGCAAGAACTGCTTTTAACCCAGGAGCCCATCACGGGGCCAGTTGGTGACCAATCAAACTGTAGGGGTTACATGCTGTTTAATCTGAACAAAAATGTGAAATGGGTATCAGTGGGCACTCCAGCTATGCAGCGGGTGCTTATGTGCACTGCAACAGCCTGGGAATAATCCTCTAGGAACCTTTCATGGAGGTACTTTACAATCCTTTGCAGGTTTCTGGGAAGGGCTGCCTTATTTTCTCCGCCACAGGATGGCACTTTCCCACCCCACTCCTGTATTAACTCTGCTGGCATCATTGTGGCTTGCAGCATAAGGACGAGGTCTGTACTCAAGATGCTTGCAGCATCCGTTTCCCTCAGGAGAGGGATATCGCATATGGTCACCTAGGGAAAATGGTGGAAGTTCTCAATGCTAGCCCTCAAACCACAAACAATTCAACTGATGAATTTTTTTGTTAAAAAAATTCAATGGTGATTAAAAAATATTAATCAGTTTTAATCATTGTTAAGCAATAGAATACCAACTGTAATTCATTAAATATTTTGGATGTTTTCCTATGTTTTCAAATATATTGTACTGTGTTGTAATTCAAATCAAAGTGTATTTTTATTGCCAATATTTGCACAGTAAAAATGATAATTTCAGTTCACCTCATACAAGTACTGTAGTGCAATCTGTCATCAAAGTGCAACTTGCAAATGTAGATGTTACATGGCTGCACTCAAAAACAAAACAATGTAAAACTTCAGAGCCTACAAGTCCACTCCATCCTACCTCTTGTTCAGCCAACCCCTAAGGCCTGGTTTACGCTATATTTTGCAGCATTAAATCGAATTAACCCTGCACCCGTCCATGCAACGAATCCATTTTTTGACATAAAGGGCTCTTAAAACAGATTTCTGTACCCCTCCCTGACGAGGGGATTAGTGCTGAAATCGACATCAGTTTCAAATTAGGGTTAGTGTGGATGCAATTCGAGGGTATTGGCCTCCGGGAGCTACCCCACAGTGCACCATTGTGGCCACTGTGGACAGCACTCTGAACTTGGATACACTAGCCAGGTAGACAGGAAAAGCCTGAGGAACTTTTGAATCTCATTTCCTGTTTGGCCAGGTGAGCTCATCAGCACAGGTAACCATGCAGTCCCAGAATCGAAGAAGAGCTCCAGCATGGACCTAACGGGAGGGACTGGATCTGATCGCTGTACGGGGAGACAAATTCATGCTGTCAGAACTACATTCCAAAAAACAAAATGCCAAAACATTTCAAAAAATCTCCAAGGCCATGGACAGAGACTACAACGGGAACGCAACACGGTGCCGCGTGAAACTTCTGCAGAAAACCAAAGAATCAAACGGACGCTCCGGGACAGAGCCCCAGACATGCCGCTTCTATGCTGAGCTGCATGCAATTCGGGGGGGGGGGGCACCACTACCCCACCCCTGTCCATGGCTCCGATGTTGGGGTACTCTCCGCCATGCCTGAGGATTTTGTGGATGGGGATGATGACGAGCTTGAGGAGAGTACAGCACAGTTCTCCCCGGCAGCCAGGATCTTTTTATCACCCTGACTGAAATACCCTCCCAACCCAACAAAGCTGGAGAAGAGACCTCTGGTGAGTGTAACTTTTTAAATGTAAGAAAAGGAGTACTTGTGGCACCTTAGAGACTAAGAAATTTGAGCATAAGCTTTTGTGAGCTACAGCTCACTTCATCGGATGCATTCAGCTCACGAAAGCTTATGCTCAAATAAATTTCTTAGTCTAAGGTGCCACAAGTACTCCTTTTCTTATCTGCGTTATCCTCAGGAGAGTGATATCGTTCATGGTAACCTGGTTGAAATACAGGAACTAAGGGGACATTCAGAGAAGGCCGTTCCTACTGGGCTGTTTGCCTGTGGCTGAAAAGAAATCCTCCCCCCAGTTAGCCATGCGGGGGGGGGGGGGAGGCGCTATTGGCACTGAGCTGTTTGCGTTTGGCTAGCAGGGATCTTCCCTGATACCAGCCACACGGTGGGGGGAGGGGTAAAGTGATCATCCCAGAAAATTGGATGGGGTGGGGCGGTTAGTTTGGTTTCTGCTGCTGCACATTAACACGAAAACCGCAGCACTAAATGGCCAACTCAACAGGCTTTGCTTGGTATGGGAAAGGAGGGTGCTGCTGTTATGAAGGTTGCAGAAGCCAAAAGACTATGGCTTACCATGGCTGCCTGCAAGCCGAATTCTGTTGCCCAGCCCTGCGTGTGTGATCTCTAACACCAAAGTTGCAGGCACTCACTATAAGATGCAAAATATGACCTTGTACCAAAATCACATGTGCTATGTAAAGTGAATAGTGTTGTTCACTGTCACTGTGAAAGAGTATAACCATTGTTCTGTAATATGTATCTTTAAATACTTCTCTCCTTTTTCCCCTCCAGCAGCTGCAAAATGTTTCAAGCCTCCCTCCTCTGTCCCGGAGGCTATCTCAGATAAGGCGGTGAAAGACGCACGCGCAATGAAGTGTTCTCTGAGCTCATGCAGTCGTCCGGCACTGACAGAGCTCAGCAGAATGTGTGGAGGGACACAGTAGCACAGTACAGCAAAGCGGCCAATGAACGTGAGGACAGGAGGGACGATCAAGATGAGAAGTGGCGACAGGAAGATTAGGAGGCAACGCTGGGGCTACTGCGGGATCAAACGGACATGCTGCGGCGTCTGGTGGAGGTTCAGGAATGGCAGCAGATCAGACTGCCGCTGAAGCCCGTTTAACCGCCTGCCCTCCTCACCCAGAAGCCGAAGAACACAGGGGGGCGAGGGGGAGGCTCCAGGCACCCAACCTGTCCACCCCAGTGGACAGCCCAAGCAACAGAAGGCTGTCATTCAACAAGTTCTGAAGTTTCAGAGTAACAGCCGTGTTAGTCTGTATTCGCAAAAAGAAAAGGAGTACTTGTGGCACCTTAGAGACTAACCAATTTATTTGAGCAAAAGCTTTCGTGAGCTACAGCCTTTTCCTTCCCTCTTCTCACACTCCACCCAGGCTACCTTGTGAGTTATCTCCCTATTTTTATCAAATAAAGAATGCATGGTTTTTAAACAATAGTGACTATTTTCTTTGCAAGCAAGTTGTGATTGAAGGGGGGAGGGCGGGTGGCTTACAGGGAATTAGGGGGGCAGGTTTACATCAAGGAGAAACAAACAAATGTTACACAGTACCCTGGACAGTCATGAAACTGGTTTTCAAAGCTTCTCTGATGTGTACCGCGCCCTCCTGTGCTCTAACCGCCCTGGTGTCTGGCTGTGTGTAACCAGCAGCCAGACAATTTGCCTCAACCTCCCACCCCGCCATAAACGTCTCCCCGTTACTCTCACAGAGATTGCTTGCTGTGTGCTCCACAGCAATAACAATGGGAATATTGGTTTCGCCGAGGTCTGAGCGAGTCAGTAAACTGCGCCAGCGACCCTGTAAACGTCCAAATGCATGCTCTACCACCATTCTGCACTTGCTCAGCCTATAGTTGAACAGCTTCTCACTACTGTCCAGGGTGCCTGTGTACGGCTTCATAATCCATGGCATTAAGGGGTAGGCTGGGTCCTCAAGGTTAACTATAGGCATTTCAACATCCCCAACAGTTATTTTCTGGTCTGGGAAGTAAATCCCTTCCTGTAGCCATTTAGCCTGAAGACACGAGTGTCATGAACTTTTCCTGGCCACCCCACATTGATGTTAGTGAAATGTCCCTTGTGTTCCACCAGGGCTTGCAGCACCATTGAAAAGTACCCCTTGCGGTTTAGGTACTTGCTGCCTTGGTGCAAGATAGGGATATGGGTTCCGTCTATCGCCCCACCAGTTAGGGAATCCCATTGCAGCAAAGCCATCTAGTGTGACTTGCACATTTCCCAGAGTCACTACCTTTGATAGCAGCAGCTCAATGATTGCGTTGGCTACTTGCATCACAGCAACCCCCAGTCGATTTGTGATTACCGACTGACTGGTAACTGTCTGGCATTGCCAGCTTCCACAGGGCTATTGCCACTCGCTTCTCAACTGTGAGGGCTGCTCTCATCTTGGTATTCTTGTGCTTCAGGGCAGGGGAAAGCAAGTCACAAAGTTCCATGAAAGTGCCCTTACGCATGCGAAAGTTTCAGAGCCACTGGGAATCATCACAAACCTGCAGCGCTATGCGGTCTGTGCTTGTGTCTTGGGCCCAGAATCGGCGTGCCATGCCATGAACCTGCCCGATTAGCACCATGATGTGCATGTTGTAAGGGCCCATACTTTGGGAGAAGTCCATGTCCTCATCACTCTCGTCACTGTGCTGCAGTCGCCTCGCCTGGTTTCGCCTTTGTTGCAGGTTATGGCTCTGCATATGCTGCTGGATAATGTTTATAGTGCTCATAATTGCCACGGTGATCTGAGCGGGCTCCATGTTCCCAGTGCTGCGGCGTCTGCACTGAAAAAAGGCATGAAACGATTGTCTGACGGCGACTGACAACATGGCTTACAGGGTTGGCTTACAGGGAATTAAAATCAACAAAGGGGGGGGCTTTGCGTCAAGGAGAAACAGAATGGCCCCAAGGATAGAACTCAAAACCCTGGGTTTAGCAGGCCGTTGATTTCACGGAGTGAGGGAGTGGGGAGAAAATGAATACAAAACAAATCTGGTCTAACTTCTTGTTTTGAAACTTAAAAGGGAAATGACCTGGTTGACGTCACTCCCATGTTTGCCCAGGCACCCCTGACCGACCTCACTGAGGTTGGCAAAAAGAGCACCCTGGAGTACGGCGACGACAGCTACCAGTCATACTGCACTGTCTGCTGCCACAAGGCAATGAGCTGCTGCTGTGTAGCAATGCAGTCCCGTGTCTGCCAGCGCCCAGGAGACGTACGGTGACGGTGAGCTGAGCGGCCTCCATGCTTGCCGTGGTATGGCATCTGCATGGGTAACCCGGGAAAAAAGGCGCGAAACGATTGTCTGCCGTTGCTTTCATGGAAGGAGGGAGGGAAGGGGCAATGTTTTTGCCCCATCAGGCATTGGGAGTTCTACCCAGAATTCCAATGGGCTCCGGAGACTGGGATAGCTACCCACAGTGCAACGCTCTGAAGTCGACCGTTGCCTCGGTACTGTGGACGCACTCCGACTTAATGCGTTTAGTGGGGACACACACATGGACTGTATAAAAACGCTTTCTAAAAAAAACCGGCTACTATAAATTCGACCTAATTTCGTAGTGTAGACAGGCACGGCCTCAGCGCTCAGCTGTCCCAGAGGCATTCATTACACCTTCGTGGTTCTCGCTAACCTGCCGTCACCTCGGAGGTTCACTGGAGCTTTCCACTATAAAGGCACGCAAAGCAGAAGGCAACCAACCTGTCAGTTCTGGTACAAGGTTTCTAGTGAAGAGTCACTCCCCTTTACACTCAAGTGCAAGCCAGAACATGAGACTCCCCAATTCCAGTGTTTGTTCAAGGCATCTCCACAGGTGGCATTGTGGAAAGCCAACCCCTCCACACACTTCCCTTAACACCGCAGTGGGCTTGATCCCTGCTATCCAAACCACACGCCAGTGGTTGTCGCCAATCCTATGATTAACTAGGGCTTTATTAACAAAGCAAAAGAAATGAGGTATTTACAAGGTTAAAGCAGGTGACAAGGACACACAAATCAGGTATGCTTCTATAAGCACTGTGGATCTTACAATTTCTTGTTGGGGGGGTTTGATTCCCTTCCCCCAGAGCTCAGAGTCCACCTGCATGTGTCCTCTACCCGGGTGGGGAGAGTGATCGACCAAGACTTTGTTCTTTGGTGCATCCCAATGGCCCCTTTTTTCTTTCCTGTGTGTCACCTCGTAACACGGAACAGGGTGGCAGGTTTTCCAAGTGAGATTTGCCACCGGCATTTCATAGAGCTAAACACCAAACCCGTTCTTCTCAATGTCATTATCTGGAGGATGTTCATAGATGGTGGGGACCCAAGCCGGTTTCCAGGTACCTATGTAACCTCTGAGGATAGAAGAAGAAAGGGGCTTAAATTGCAGCAAGTGGGCAGTTAGGTTGGACCTGTCAGGGATGGTCTACTTAGTCCTGCGGTGAGGGCAGGGGACTGGACTTGAGGTCCCTTCCAGTCCTATAATTCAGTGATTCTATGTCAGGGTCCATGGGCCTTGGTGTGTGGCTCACACTAACAGGGATCCCTTGGGAGACTTATCCAGAGCTGAACTCCCCTAATCTCTAACCTCCCATTGGCCTGGCTGCAGATCCAGGCCCTTGCTGCTCACCCAGCCTTCAGAGCAGCTGAGCCCTGGTTTTAGACACACACATCCTGCAGGTGGCATCCCCTCCAACAGTGGGCAGCAGGGACACCCCCCGCCCCCCCAAAAGCTGGGCTCATCCTGTCCAGCAGGGATACACACACACAGCAGAACTCATCCCCTCCAGCAGGGGGCAGTGGGGACAGATTGCAGAGCCTGCAACCTCCAGCAGAGGGCAGCAGGGACACCTGCACTGCGCGCGCCCACGCACAGAACTACTTCCCTCCAGCAGGGGGCAGCAGGGACACACTGAGCCAGCTCTTCTGGGGCAGGCTGCAGCAGAGGGTTGGATGGGAATAGGGGGCTGGGGTAGGAGGGGACAGGTTTCAAGTCCAGCCCGGCCGCTCTCCCCCTCATCCCTGCCCCTGCCCACATTCCCCCCCTGCTCGCAACAGATTCCCCCCCCCCAACCCGCGACATCGATGGCTAGCCCAGCCAGCCCCTACCCAAACAATGCAGCACTTTCCCAGCGGGGAGAGCAGGACAGTGCCAATGTTTGGGCCGGGACCAGCCAGGGAGGGTCTGGGCGCCCGGTCCCGGTCCCTGCAGAGAGTCCGTCCCGAACCTCACCCAAACGATAGAGCACTTTCCTAGAGAGCAGAGCAAAAAAAGTGCTATTGTCTGGGCCAGGGGCGGGCAGTCACCTCCTGCTCCTACCCCTGGGGGGCGCCCTCTTCAACCCCCACCCCATAGAGCAGCCCATCCTCGCAGCAAATCCTGGCTTGAGGGGGGTTGGGGGCACCCCGCACTCACCCCTGCTGCACAGCCTGGCCCCTGCCCCACACAAACAATATAGCACTTAGTTGAAGCTGAGGTCACAAAGAAGTGCCATTGTCTGTGTGGGGCATGGACGGCCACTGGGGTGGGGGTGTGGACGTGGGGTGTGGACGGCCCCTTGGGCACCCCCCCCCAAAACCCTACTATGCATACATCCCCAGACAAGCACAGAGCGCTGACATGGGCCAGCATTTCAAATCACTTCACACCAGCAGCCAGTAGTGTTCTCTTTTTTAACAGGGAAACTGAGGCACAGTGCAGGGGAAATGGCTTGTGCCAGGTAACCCAGCAGCTTGAGTGGAACCCAGGAGTTTGAGACTTAAGCCAGCTGTGCTGCACAAGCTGCACTGGGTTGTGTGTAGGTGTGTCCATAGTCACAAAGACACACAACTAGTGTGCAGTTCTCTAGTGACTAAAACACCATTTTTCCAGGCCAAGATAAAGCCAAAATGAGGCATGGTTTAGTTTATACTCTCAACAAGACAGATTGTTCATCTACACAGGGAGATGATCTGAATTAACATTGAAATGTCTTGGTTCGTCCGAATTAATCCTAATTGATTTAGCCACCCATGTGGTTGCTCCTTCAGAATGAAAGTGACCTCAGTCTGATTCAGCAGAGTTCACTTTGGCAGCAACTTCCTCTGAACCAAACGGAGCCCACTTCTAGTCCGAATTTGCTCCCCACAGCAAAGAATTCCAAAATGGAGAGGAATAGCATGGCAGGTAAATCTGAGGACGAGCATTTGGAGAACTTCAAATGGATGAAAGAGGACACACACACGTACCTGGAATCGGCATACAGGGTTATCATACATTTTAGATCACAGAATACATGTAGAATTGGATGCGTGTGTGTGTTTCATATTGTGGCTGCATATAATGCAAGCTTTATTACACACAATTTTCTATACACATTCTTTTACCTAATTAAACATGGATTCCATACATCCATTTTCCAATTATAATCCAATTTCTATTTAAATGGCGTTTCTTTCCATTTTATAATCCAATTTGGCACACGCTTTATTATAATCAAACTTGCATTCAGCATGCAGTTCCCGTCCATCCCCTTTTATAACCAAATTTGATTATACGGAGATACAATTTCTAGACTAGCATTCTCTGGGCATGCAAGTCTTATGCGATAATCAAATTTGAAGAACATTTGATGCCCACATTTGCACAACTTTCCTCTATAATAAAACTCCATTTAAATCTAGACATACAATTGCGATGCAATCAATTTGCTAATCAAAGCTGGACACACACACACAATTATTTCACAGTATCTATATAGTGTATGCATCATTCATACACACTACATGTTAAACACAGTCCCCGCACTCTAAATCAACTTTCTGAGTCATGATATGCACATTCTTATTTCTATGAGTGTAATGTGAAGTGATATCTATGGCAATCGATAAAAATTTTGCATGCCCAAAAATTTTATACACGATTGCATGTGTGCGTATAATTCATCTCTATTACACATAACACGTGTATATGCCCAATTCCTGTCTGTATGTCCTAGTTTATAATCAAATTTTACAAGTATACATATATTCATATACACCATATAAGTTACATTATGTGCATACATGCTGTGGATAGTATAAAGACATCCTATGTCAAACTACACACTACATAGACAAGTATATCTAAGCAAAATAAACGAAATCATATAACTAGATATAATTTGTATATATAAAACAGATTATTCTATACACACATATACACTGATGATAGACTACTTATAGACTATATATAAAAACTATACAAATTAAACGAGAAATGTATATAGAGTTGATCTGTATATAAAACAAATAGTAGATACACACACACTATATATAAAAAAAACAGGGTATAAGCCCAAACTAAAAATATAACTATACACACAAATTACTGTGTACACACTGCGATAAACACTATTTATACAGGGTTCAGAGTAGCAGCCGTGTTAGTCTGTATAGTCTGTATTCGCAAAAAGAACAGGAGGACTTGTGGCACCTTCCAGACTGACCAATTTATTTGAGCAGAAGCTTTGGGGGGGGGGGGGGGCATGTGTCGCTGTAGCTGTAAGGTATTGACCATCCTGATTTCAGAGGTGATTCTTTTTACTGTTTCTTGTTCCTTTTCAAGAACAGAATGTTGTTTTCATTGTTCTAAGATCCCAGGGTTTGGGTCTCTGGTCACCTATGCAAATTGGGGAGGATTTTTACCAAACCTTCCCCAGGAAGTGGGGTGCAAGGGTTGGGAGGATGGTGGGGGAGGAGAGGTTTCCAAACAACGCTTTCCCAATAAACACAGAGAAACGTTTGGTGGTGGCAGTGGAAGTCCAGGGGCAAAGGGTAAAATAGTTTGTACCTTGGGGAAGTTTTAACCTAAGCTGGTAGAAATAAGTTTCGGGGGGTTTCATGCAGGTCCCCACATCTGTACCCCAGAGTTCAGAGTGGGGAAGGAACCTTGACAGGCTCAGGAAAGCTTTTGCTCAAATAAATTGGTTCCTCTCTCAGGCGCCACAAGTCCCCCTGTTCTTTTTACTAGGTATATACAGGACCAGTATTCCTGTAGCATATAAACACAGGCCACATGTACACTAATTTTATATATGACAACCTGCACAAAGCTACAAGCCATTATATTCTATGCACCCCCACACCTGTGTACACATTATACACACACCCACCCCACTAACTATAGACCATGGATACACTATGCACACTCTGGCAGGTAGGGAGCCTGGGCATGTTACAATTCAAACGCGACCCCCGCAGAAGCCCAGGAACTCTCGGCGTGGGGGGGGAGGGGGGGGGAAATGGGCCCAGGGCTGAGGGGTGGGGCCGGGGCAGAGGGGATCTTGAGAGACAGGATCTAACCCTGGCAATCTGGAGCCAGGGAGACAAATCCCACATTCAGTGGGGCAGGGCCTACCCCCCCCCTTGCAGGGGTGGATGTGGGTCTGTCTGGGGGGATGTGGAACATGCAGCTGTTGGGACCAGTTGCTGGGGTGGCCCGAAGCCTCCTTAACACACGTGGCAAAGACACAACACGGCACCCGAGCCCCCCCCGCCCCCCCCCCCCCCCAAGTTTCTGTGGGTTAGAAAAGAAATTCGCTCCAAAGGATTCAAGTCGCCTTTGCGCACACACGCCCCCCCCCCCGCCCCCCAAGCGCGGTGGCTGTGGTGGCTTTGCATGGTGGGGGGGCGCTGCCCCCCCCACAATAAGGGGGGTCCCTGGGGAGCCCCCCTCCCCGGCTGCCCCGCTGGAGAAGCGGCCGGCCGGAACCTGCCAATACAATGAAGCACTTTCTCAAGGTTGGGGCACAAGACAGGGCCACCGTATTGGCGGCCTCCGGCCGGCGGGGTCACACTGGCCCCCCCAATGCAGAGGGCCCCTCCCCCCACCGAGCCCCACGCCGGTCCCTAGGGATCCCCAGCCCCACAGCTCACCGCCAGGCGCGGCTAAGCCGCCATCAGACCCGAATGACCCCAGCCCCCCTTGCCCCGAGACCGCTTTGACACCCCCGACCCCATTAGCCCCTCACCCAGCCCCGAGAGCTCACCCACCCAGCCCCACGGGATGTACGGCCCCACACATCACCCCCAGACGCTGCTAACTCCCATACACAGATCCTACTGCCCCCCCAGACTCCCACAAACCCAGCCCCACAGCTCACGTCCAAGCCCACACTGAGCCCCACCCCGAGCCCAGTCAACGCTCCATTCGGCCCCACACCACTCCCTAGGGAGCCCCAGCCCCACCCCAGGACCCATTAACCCCCCTCCACACACACACCCAGCCCCACCCCTCACCCCAGGACCCATTAACCCCCACACACACACACACCCAGCCCCACCCCTCACCCCAGGACCCATTAACCCCCCTCCACACACACGCACCCACCCCTCACCCCAGGACCCATTAACCCCCCTCCACACACACACACCCAGCCCCACCCCTCACCCCAGGACCCATTAACCCCCCTCCACACACACACACACCCAGCCCCACCCCTCACCCCAGGACCCATTAACCCCCCTCCACACACACGCACCCACCCCTCACCCCAGGACCCATTAACCCCCCTCCACACACACACACCCAGCCCCACCCCTCACCCCAGGACCCATTAACCCCCCTCCACACACACGCACCCACCCCTCACCCCAGGACCCATTAACCCCCCTCCACACATACACCCCCACCACTCACACCAGGACCCATTAACCCAGCCGCCAAACTGGCCTATAGGGAGCCCCAGCCCCACCCCTCACCCCAGGACCCATTAACCCCCCTCCACACACACCCCCAGCCCCACCCCTCACCCCAGGACCCATTAACCCCACACACACACACACCCAGCCCCACCCCAGGACCCATTAACCCCCCTCCACACACACACACACCCAGCCCCACAGGTCACTCCAAGACCCATTAACCCCTCCACCGCCCCAGCCCCACACTGGTCTTATAGGGATCCCCGGACCCACAGGTCACTCCCGGACCGCAATCCCACCCCCTCCCGGGACCCCACTAACCTCATCACCTAGCCCCCAACACCACCCCCTGAGACTTCCCAGCCCCCCAGCTCACCCCGTTCCATACACCCAGCCCCTCACCAGGGATTCTCAGCCCCGGGAGACCCCATTAACTCCCCCCCCCAGTTCCACAGCCCCCAGGAATATCCAGACCCAGTTCAGCCCCCAATACATACACCATATGGGTCTAAGGAGCCCCACAACTCACCTGAAGACCCCACTACCTCCCACACAGCTCAACCCCAAGGACCGACTAAACCCCCCAAACCCAGCCCCACATCTCAACCCCGAGACCCCACTAACCTCCCCCTAGCAACATCTGTAGTTAGAGGTCACCCCGACATCGTCACAGGTAACCCCACACTCCTAGGCACCCCCCATTCAACCCACTGGTCCTAGCGCAAAGCCCCCTCCCGACCACTCAAAGCCCCCCCATCTCCTATCGACCCGCTAGACCTCAACCCACCCCACACCCAGAAAGTTGAGTCTTCCTGGGACCCCCAACCCCAGCCCCTAGACCTCCCCCATCCTATAGGTCATTCCCCCTTCACTCCACTATTCTCCCCCCCCAACATACCTACCATCTGATGGGCCTGACCCCTCCTGAGATCTGTGGGTCCTGTCCTGCCCCCCAGCTACTCAGGACCTTATAAAGGTCGCACCCCGCGGGCTGGCCCCTCGTGCCATTGGCCCCCGGCCTCCCTCCACTCCCAGACTTTCCTCCAATCAAGTTCAAGGCCACCCCCCTCACCCCCCCAACTCTTGGAGAACAAAGACCCACCCAGCCCCTCCCTGGGTGATTCAGATCAGGAGTGGGTGAGGGGTGGGGGGCTGGATGGGCCATTGACCCCTCGTCAGCCAGAGACAATGGGCCTGGAGTGGCGGGGGGCTTTGCATATCACATGGCCGGGGGGGGGGTCCACGGGGGAGCAGGCTGCCTGAAGAGGCCTGAAGTCCTGAATGGGGGGGAGAGTTGGGGTGCCCAGATCAGAGCCATGTATCCCCCCCGCTCCCCAATTCCATCAGATCATGGGGCCCATCTACCCTGCTATCAGGCCTCTGGACAGTGGCTCCGCCTGGCTGCCACAGAAGGGAATGGGGGAGCCCGGCCCAGCCCAGCCCCCTCAAAGTTGGCTCAGACCCTGGCCTGTCAGGGCCAGCAGGAGCCTCTCCCTACATGGAAACAAGACGCTAGCACCCCATGGCTCCTACCCCTAGGGGTTGGGAGGGGTGAACCCTGGTGTCTTGGCCAAATCCTACCCCAAGTGAGTCCAGCTGCTCTGCCCCAGAGGTGGCTGCATCTCAAGCCATGCTCATGTGGCGATGTGTGTGGCTGTTCCCCACCTGCCCTGCCCCAGAGCTGGCTGCATCTCAGCACCGGGCAAGCCGTCCCCATGCGGCGTTATATGCGGCCTGCCCCACCCCAGAGCTGGCTGCATCTCAGCGCCGGGCGAGCTGTTCTGGTTCAGTGGGCACAAAATGCTTCGGGGCCCTTTCGCAGCATGGGGAAATCTTCAGGCCCAGCATGACACCCCCAGGGTCAAATGAACCTCCCCAAACTCCCTCCAGCTGGGCTGGCCCTGCTCAGAGAGGGGGTGTGTGCAGGCCCGGGGGCGGCTCTGGGGCTGGGCCCTGATGAGGGGCATCTCCCCCTTTTTGGACTGGGGGGCCAGGATGGGGGCTATTTGGATTTCCACTGAGCAGAGGAGTGGAGATATTTGCATTTCAACGACCACTTTTTGTCAGGGGTGGGGGGTCCGTGAACCCCAGAAGCTGCTCCAGGGAATCTCCCCAGCCTCTGGCAACAAACCCGCTTCTATGTCTGCTCCCCTCCCTCTCCCCGGGCAGGGGATCCCCCAGCTCACAGACCCCCCCAGCCCTTCTCCTGGGGAGGGGATCCCCCAGCTCACAGACCCCCCCAGCCCTTCTCCTGGGGAGGGAATTCCCCAGCTCACAGACCCCCCGGGCCCCAGCCCTTCTCCCAGGGAGAGGATCCCCCAGCTCACAGACCCCCCTAGCCCTTCTCCTGGGGAGGGGATCCCCCAGCTCACAGACACCCCCCCCAGCCCTTCTCCTGGGGAGGTGATCCCCCAGCTCAGACACCCCCCACCCTTCTCGTGGGGAGGGAATTCCCCAGCTCACAGACCCCCCCAGCCCTTCTCCTGGGGAGGGGATCCCCCAGCTCACAGACCCCCCGGGCCCCAGCCCTTCTCCCGGGGAGAGGATCCCCCAGCTCACAGACCCCCCGGGCCCCAGCCCTTCTCCCGGGGAGGGGATCCCCCCACATACTCAGGGATCAGCCCCATTAACCCAAGCAGAGCTACAGGGCACATTGATCTTAGTTGGGGATCTGGCCTTTCTCCCCCCCGCCCCCCCATTGACCCACCTACCCCACTGATTGACCCCTGGGGGTCCAGCCCAGACTCTCTAGGAGTCGTTCATTAAGTTGTTGACCAAGGTCTGGGCTGAATGTTCCCCCTGGAGAGGGTGAATCACCCGCCCCACCCTGATTCAATCAGCTGGGGCGGGGTGGAGGGGATGTCAGGGGATCCTCTTGGGGGGAAATCCTGCTAGTCCCAAGGGAAGGGCCAAGCTGCCTTCTCTGGCACGGCTGGGGAGCCAACAGGCCTCCCAAAGGGAGCTCCCCCAGAGAAATGAAACCAGGTCCAGCAAGGTGGGGGAAGATATATGAAGGCCATGTGGCCAGGGATTGAACCCAGGCGTCCTGGCTCCCAGGCCCCCCTGCTCTAACCCACCAGCCCCCACTCCCTCCTGGAGCTGGGGAGAGAACCCAGGAGTCCTAGCTCTCCCCCCACCCCCCCCCCGCAACCGCTTGCCGCCACTTCCCTCCCAAAGGAGAAGAGCCTTGGGCCGTCACCCCACCTCAGCTCCCAGAATCCCTGCAGGCCCTTTCTCTGCTGTGTCCCTCCCCCGATAGAGCCCCCCAAACTCAGCGCTGGGCACTGTGGGATAGCTACCAGAATGCACCTGGCTCACGCTAACCCCGGCTAAGGGCCAACAAATCCCCATCATACCCAGCTCCCTGCCTTGGCCCCAGTGCTGGGCTGGGGGGCTGACTGGAGGGGGGGGCAGATCCGGTGATGGGTGAGGTCAGATGGGCTGGGGTGCGGGGAGGCTCTGTGCTGGGGGGCAGACGGGCTGGGGTGGGGGCAGACAGTCTGTGACGGGGGGATCTCTGTGATGGGGCAGACAGGCTGTGATGGGGGATCTCTGTGATGGGGCAGACAGGCTATGATGGGGGATCTCTGTGATGGCAGAGGGGAGGGGGCAGACAGGCTGTGTTGGGGGGATCTCTGTGATGGGGGGCAGACAGTCTGTGATGGGGGATCTCTGTGATGGCGGTGGGCAGACAGGCTGAGTTTGGGGGGATCTCTGTGATGGCAGGGGGGAGGGGGCAGACAGGCTGTGATGGGGGATCTCTGTGATGGCGGGGGGCAGACAGGCTGTGTTGGGGGGATCTCTGTGATGGGGGGCAGACAGGCTGAATTTGGGGGGATCTCTGTGATGGCGGGGGGCACACAGTCTGTGATGGGGGATCTCTGTGATGGCGGCGGCAGACAGGCTGTGTTGGGGGGATCTCTGTGATGGCGGGGGGCACACAGTCTGTGATGGGGGATCTCTGTGATGGGGGCAGACAGGCTGTGTTGGGGGGATCTCTGTGATGGCGGGGGCAGACAGGCTGTGTTGGGGGGATCTATGTGATGGCGGGGGCAGACAGGCTGTGTTGGGGGGATCTCTGTGATGGGGGGCAGACAGGCTGTGTTGGGGGGATCTCTGTGATGGGGCAGACAGTCTGTGATGGAGGATCTCTGTGATGGGGGGCAGACAGGCTGAGTTTGGGGGGATCTCTGTGATGGCAGGGGGGAGGGGGCAGACAGGCTGTATTGGGGGGATCTCTGTGATGGGGGCAGACAGGCTGAGTTTGGGGGGATCTCTGTGATGGCGGGGGGCACACAGTCTGTGATGGGGGATCTCTGTGATGGCGGGGGGCAGACAGGCTGAGTTTGGGGGGATCTCTGTGATGGCGGGGGGCAGACAGGCTGTGATTGGGGGATCTCCGTGATGGGGCAGACAGTCTGTGACTGGGGGATCTCTGTGATGGGCAGGGGGGAGGGGGCAGACAGGCTGGGGTGTGGAGTGGCTCCAGCGAGGGGGTGGGGGGGCCGATCTCTATTGTTCTCCCTGGGCCTTTGTCTCTATTTGCCTTTCCCCCCCCCCCCCATCCCCCCAGCTCATTTGCAAACTAATCCAGCTCAGCCCTGGGCCCAGATTCCTGCATATCAGTGGGGCTCGAGGGGGGTGGGCAGGGCCCAGCAGGGAAGGGGAAATCTGCCCTAGAGAGAGTCTAAAAACAGCTAAAAGCCCAGTTTGTTGCGGGGGAGGGGGAGCTGGTAGCCTGGACCAGGATGTCTGGGTTCTCTCCCACACTTTGAGAGGGGAGTGGGGTCCAGTGGGTTGGAGCAGGGGGTGCTGGGAGCCCGGACTCCTGGGTTCTCTCCCTCGTTCTGGGAGGGGAGTCGGGTCCAGTGGGTTAGAGCTGGGGGTGCTGGGAGCCCGGACTCCAGGGTTCTCTCCCAAGCTGTGAGAGGGGGGTGGGGTCTGGTGGGTTAGAGCAGTTTACATTTGGGGGTGGCAGTTTCAGAGACTCCCTTGGGGTGAATATGGGGGGAGCTGGGTACAGGGGGTGGCTCTCCGTGGGGCAAAGATCTGGGGGTTCAGTCTGAGCACCAGGAAAAAAGAGGCCCCGGTTGGAGTTCAGGGTGAATGTGGAGATTGGAGTGGGTGACAATTTGGGGCCTTGAGTGTAAGTTTGGGGTGAAGGTGAAATGGGGGGGTTCTCAGAAACGGAGGTTAAATTAGGGCAGGGGGCTCAGTCTGAGTCTGGGGGCACAGGAGGGGACAAGTTTGGGGGGCTGGGACCTGAGTTTGGGAGTCTAGCATAGGGCTGGGAGCTGAGTTGGGGGGACAGGGGCTGAATTTGAGGGGGGCTGGGATGGAGGGATTTGGGGGGAAGGGACAAGATGAGTTTGGGGGGATGGGAGCTGATGGGATGGGGCTGAATTTGAGGGGGGCTAGGATGGGAGTTATTTTGGGGGGATGGGAGCTGAGTTTGGGGGGGTGGGAGTTGATGGGATGGGGCTGAATTTGAGGGTGACTGGGAAGGGGGTTATGTTGGGGGGACAGGACAGGAACTGAGTTGGGGGGACAGGGGATGAATTTGAAGGGGGCTGGGATGGGGGTTATTTTTGGGAGAATGGGGAATGAATTTGAGGGGGCTCAGATGGGGTTATGTTGGGGGGCAGGGCTTAAATTGATGGGTTATGTTGGGGCACAGAACAGGAGCTGAGTTGGACGGACAGGGGCTGAATTTGAGGGGGCTGGGATGGGGGGACGGGAGCTCAGTTGGGGGGAATGGGGAGGGAAGACACTTTGTTTGGGGGGACTGAGTTTCAGGGGGCGGCAGGGGCTGAGTGTGGGGAGAAGACGCAGGAAGGGGGATGGGATCTGAGTTTGGGGGCCCAGGGCTTTGCTTGGGGTGATTTCTGAGGGTCCAGGGCTGGGCGCAGGGGCAGGCAGGGCGGGGGTCAAGCCTGGGGGGTCCCGCCCTAGCTGACTCCGGCTCCTGCTGGCCCCCCGGCAGCTCTTTGCATGCCAATAGACGCCTGGAGCCAGGGGGCCCAGCCCTACACAATGGGCCATCTCCTGCCCTTTGATATGCGCAGCTTGGGGAGGGGGGACCCAGCCTCATGGCTGGGCGGGGTGGGGCTGTTAGACCTTTGGCCCAGAGATCTCGTCCTCTGTCCTCAGCCCCCACCCACCCCCTGACTGAGCCCCCAAACTTGCCCCCCCCCCGAACTCACAGACTGCCACATCTGATACAGGGAGCCAGGACTCTCCCCAGGCTCTGGGAGGGGAGTGGGGGCTAGTGGTTAGAGCAGGGGGGCTCGGAGCCAGGACTCCTGGGTTCTCTCCCCGGCTCTGGGAGGGGAGTGGGGTCTGGTGGGTTAGAGCTGGGGGGGCTGGGAGCCAGGACACCTGGATTCCGTCCCCCGCTCGGGGGGTGGGGGTTCTAGTGATAAGACTCGGGGACTGGGAGCCAGGATGCCTGGGTTCTGTCCTGGCTCTGGGAGGGGAACAGTGGTTAGAACAGGGGGAGCTGGGAGCCAGGACTCCTGGGTTCTCTCCCCAGCTTGGGGAGAGGCTGGAGAGAAGCGAGAGGCTTGTTCCGCTTCCCCCCAGGCCTTGGCCGGACGAGGTTTGATGCAAGCCTGAACCGCCCGGGCCGTGACTCAGGCTACAGACAGTGCCAAAGCCCTTGACGGCGCTTTCGTTACAAACCGATTTCAGTTCATCTGGAGTGACGCTCTTGTGTAGACACGGCCTTGTTCCTAGCCTGGCAGGTTAGAAAGGGCCGGGCGTGTGCCGGGAGCCAGCCAGTTCCCCACAACTAGAGAGAGCGGCGTGAGTCAGCCAGGCTCTGCCCTCCTGGGGTGCCTCAGAACTGGCCCCCCCAGAGGGGAAAGGCACCATGTCCTGTTCCCCAGCCCCCGAGCCAGCCAGTCACCCTAAACCCACCCCTACTGGTCCTCACACTCCTCCCAGAGCCGGGGAGAGAACCCAGGTGTCCTGGCTCCCAGCCCCCCTGCTCTCATCCACTAGCCCCCACTCCCCTCCCAGAGTTGGGGAGAGTCCTGGTTCCCTGTATCAGGTGTGGCAGTCTGTGAGTTTAGGGGGCAGGTTTGGGGGCTCAGTCAGGGGGTGGGTGGGGGCTGAGGACAGAGGACGAGATCTCTAACCCTGCTCTAACCACTAGACCCCGCTCCCCTTCCAGAGCTAGGGAGAGAACCCAGGCGTCCTGGCTCCCAGCCCTCTCTGCTCTAACCACTAGACCCTGCTCCCCTCCCACCGAATCATTTTCAGAGTCCCAGCTTCCCGGGAGAGAGTCCCCGTCGTCCCCCCCTCACCCCGCAGTGTTCTTATCAACCTTGTGAATGTTGCTTGGGAGCCGGTGGCGTGTCTTGGCAGACAAGCTCACTGGGGTGACGCTAGCAGTCCCAGCAAAGCTCTGGCTGCATAGACTAGCCCTGACTAGGGCCAGAATAAACTCTCAGCAAGGGCTGAGGAAAAGCAGAGTAACGGCTGAGTAAGGACAGAGCAAAGTCTGAGTAAGGGACAAGCAAAGTCGGATCAAGTCGAGTGAAGACCAGTGAAGCTCTGAGGAAGCACAGAGTAAACCTGGAGTGAATTCTCAGCAACCTCTGAGGAAGGATTGAGTCACGCCAGAGTAAATTGGGGAGGATGTAGCCCCACCTCAGTGGTCGTCGAAGGCCCCTGGACGTGTCAGAGCGTAACATCCGTGTACCCATCATATATATTCAATTGAACGTACTATGATCCAGCGGAGACCAGAGATTTCTGTCGGTAGGACGGCTCTTGTAATGACAACCGAGGGGGCGACCGAAGACTCGGTCCACGGACCGGAGATCAGTGGGCCTCCGAGAAACCAACCTGCGCGACCGTTTACGATCAGGAGTTTTGGCCAAGAGGCGGGAACGGCGCCGGCCCTGACCTCGGGAAGCGGCAAGAAAGAGGCAGAGAGATTTAATGTCGTGCCAAAGTTGAAAAGAAAAGGGATCGACACGCTCATGGCGAACCGCGACTCGGCAAGCTCCCGGAATTGAACTGGGGACGTGCCCTCTCAAGAGACCCGCCCTCTACCCACAGGGACTCACTCCCTCCAGAGACATGCCCCTTCACCCCACAGGGACATGGCTCCCCCCATTTACACCCCCTCAAGGGACACAGGCTTCATCCCCCCAGGGACACGCCCCCTCATTCCCCAAAGGGACACGCCCACTCAAGGACCACGCCCCTACCCTCAAAGGGACACACCCACTGAAGGGACACACCCCTCAACCCCAAAGGGACATGCCCCCTTATTCCCCAAAAGGACACACCCCCACATCACCTCACAGGCCATGTCCCTTTATCCCCCCACATGCATCACCCCCCAAAAGGACATGCCCCTCAGCCCCACAGAGACCCACCTCCTCCCCTAGCCCAGCCCTAGCCCTCCCCCATTGCCCTTTGGCCTTACCTCTCCTGACCCCCTGCCCCAGCCCCACCACGCCCCCCTTAGCCTGTCTAGGCCCTGCCGCAGGGCGGCCTTTATGTCCTGGTTGCGCAGACAGTAGATGAAGGGGTTGAGCGTGGGGGTGACCACGGTGTACGTGACCGAGGCCAGCTTGTCCCCGTCCCCAGAGTAGCTGGAGAGGGGTGGGAAGTAGACGCCGATGGCGGTGCCATAGAAGAGCCCCACCACAGCCAGGTGGGCACCGCAGGCCTTGCCGCGCCTCCCGGGCACCCGCAGCACGGCCCGGAGGATGCGGGCGTAGGAGAGGACGATGAGGAGGAAGGGCCTGATGAGGAGGACGCCCCCGCTCCAAGAAGCGGAGTGGCTCGTTGAGCTGCTTCTGGGAGCAGGCCAAGGCCACCGAGGGCTGGAAGTCGCAGAGGAAATGCGGGCGGAGAGCCGGGGCATCAGCAGGGAGTGGAGATG
This sequence comes from Eretmochelys imbricata, assembly GCF_965152235.1. NCBI lineage: Eukaryota > Metazoa > Chordata > Testudines > Cheloniidae > Eretmochelys > Eretmochelys imbricata. The sequence continues at coordinate 15,798,889 of NC_135594.1, forward strand.
GGCCGGCAGCCAGGCAGTGCCCACCAGCGCCCGGCGCCGCAGAGGGCTCAGGAGGACGGCGTAGCGCAAGGGCCGGCAGAGGGCCAGGGAGCGGTCCCAGGCCATGACTGCCAGCAGGAAGTTCTCGGGGGTGGCAAAGGCCACGAAGAGGCACATCTGCACCAAGCACCCGGTGTACAGGATGCCCTGGGGCCGGGCGCGCAGGTTGGCCAGCAGCTTGGGCATGGTGGTGGAGGTGAAGCAGACGTCCACCAGCGAGAAGTGGCTGAGGAAGAAATACATGGGGGAGCCGTGCCGGCGGGGGTCGGAGCGGGTCAGCAGCAGGATCTGTAGGTTGACCAGCAGGTTGAGGAGGTACATGCAGAGGAAGAGGGAGAAGAGCAGGTGCTCCTGGCCGGGGCGACTGGAAAGCCCCAGCAGGAGGAAGTCAGGGTGGACACTGCCGTTGCTGCTGTCCATGGGCCTGATCAGGGAAAGAAATGGGGATACGGCTGAGAGTGTGGGTGATGGATGAAAGGAGATCCATCCATTTGTCTAGCCAGCCGCCCATCTGTTCATCCATCCATCCACTAATCTACACACAAATCCCTCCATCCCTCCATCCATCTGTCCACGAATCACCCCATCCATCCTTCCAACCCCCCCCCACACCCCCATCCATCCATCCACTCTTCACCCTACCCATCCATCCATCCATCTGTTCACCCATCCACTCTTCACTCTAGCCATCCATCCACGCATCCATCCACCCATCCATCCATCCATCTATTCACTAATCACCTCATCGATTCATCCATCCATGGATCACCCTGTCCGTCCATCAATCTATCTATTCACCCATCTACTGTTCACACTACCAATCTGTCTGTCCATCTATTCACCCATCCACTCTTCACACTACCCATCCATCCACTAATCATCCCATCCAGGCATCCATTAAATGTAGACATTTGATTTGATTTGACAACATTTGTAGACATTTGATTTGACCTCTTGATTTGGCCCTGGTGCGACCGCTGCTGCGGATCCTGCATCCGGTTCTGATGCCCACAGTTCAGGAAGGATCTTAGAAAATTGGAGAGGGCTCAGAGAAGAGTCACAACAACAGTGAAGTGATCAGTAAACCTGCCTTCAAGTGAGAAAGGCCAGCAGTTCGGTCTATTTAGTGCAGCAAAGAAGGTGAAGGGGTGACTTGATCCCCGGCTAGAAGTACCAACGTGTGGGAGGAAATATTTACTAATGGGCCCCCATCAGTCCAGCAGAGGAATGTGGATCCCCGTCCTATGGCTGGAGGTGGAAGCTGGACAAACTGAGTCTGGAAATAAATCATGAATTTTGAACAGTGAGGAACAATTTCCCAAGGGTCGCGGTTGCTTCGCCATCATTGGCCATTTGGAAATCAAGGTGGGATTTTTTTCTGAAAGCTCTGCCCTGGGAATTACGGTGGGGATGGGCTCTGGCCTGGGCTATACGGGGGGCAGACTAGGTGACCACAACAGTCCCTTCTGGCCATGGAATCTAGGAATTTAGGAATCCATCCCCTCCATCCATCCGCTAATCTACAAACAAACCATCCATCCCTCCATCCATCTAAATACTCCATCCCTCCATCCACCCAGCTATCTAGCCATCTAAATACTACATCCATCCCTCCATTCATCCATCTAAATACTCCATCCATCCACACACCCATCCATCCCTCCATCCATCTAGCCATCTAAATACTCCATCCACCCCTTCAGTGAGTGATAGCAACTGAGATCAGGGCCCCGTCGCGCCAGACACTGCCCAGACCCCAACCGAGATCTGGGCCCCATCGCACCGGGCACTGCCCAGACCCACAGGAGAAGACAGTCCCTCCTTCAAAGCACAGGCAATCCCATTCGATACTGGGTGGGAGAGGGGCAAACGAGGCACAAAGAGCAGAAGTGGGTTCACTTAGGTCATGCAGCAGGTCAGTGACAGACCTGGGGAGAAAACCCAGGAGTCCTGGCTCCCAGCCCTCCCCCCACTAGATCCCACTCTCCATGATGAGTGGAAGTCCCTGAACCTTTTTGCTTTGCCCCATTGAGTATTTCTGCCCCCTCCATCCCATCCCCCCACTACTGGATTCCCGTCCCCACCCCCGCCCCTGGGGCTGCACTTAGGGGGGACGGCCACTGGGTGGCAGCACTAGCCTAACAATGTGACCAAGCCAGGTGTGTGTGTGGTGGGGGCATATCGCTGAAGACCCAGTGTCCAGGGCTGGGGGCTGGGTCCAGGCTCCCCAAGCCTGTGGGGGGGCTGGCGTGGGGTTGGCTCAGCCGGTTGGAGCCGTGGGGAACTGACGGTTGGCCCCAGGCTGGGTTTACGGAGGAGAGACCCTGTCGCACTAACTTGGAATCGTCTGGAGATGAGATTCCAAGTCCAGTTACTCAAGGGGACGGCTCTGATGATGTCCGAGACTTAGACGTCTGTGAGGATATTGACTTGGTCCCGCGATTAAAAAAACCTGGAAGGATATGAAATAAACACACACCCTGCCCCGCCCCATTCAATGGGTTTAAAAACTGGCTAACTGATAGATCTCAAAATGTGACTGTCAACAGGAATCGTCGTCGTGTGGGCGTGTTTCCAGCCCTGGGTCTCAGCCCAGGGATGCTGGAAAACATTTGAGGGTCATGGGGGGGACAATCAGCCGAATGGGAGATCACAGTGCAACGCTGGGACCAGATGAGCTAATGCCATCCTGGGATGTATAACCAGGGGAATTGCGAGTCGGAGCAGAGCGGGGATTTGACCTCTGGATTTGGCCCTGGTGCGGCTGCTGCTGGGATCCTGCCTCCGTTTCCGGTGGCCACCTTTCAAGAAGGACGTTGATCAGCCGGGGAGCGGTCAGAGAAGAGCCCCGAGAATGATTTAAAGGGCTGGAAACGCTGCCTGAGAGCGAGAGACACCAGGAGCTCCCACTATTGAGCTGAACAAAGAGAAGGTGAAGAGGTGACTGGATCCCGTCTGTACGTACTGACGTGGGGAACAACGATTTAATAGTGGTGGCTGAGCCTGATCCAAAGGGCTGGAAGTTGAATCTGGACAAGTTCAGACGGGAAGTAAGGCATCCGTTGTTAGTGGCGAGCGGCATGAGCCCTGGGGATAATGTCCCCCGGGGCGCGGTGGGTTCTCCATCACTGGCCGTTTTTCTCGGGGTGACTGTGGGGGACACTCTCTGGCCTGTGTGAATCCTGAAATCTGCTAAAGGGGCCTCTCTCTCTCTCTCTCTCTTTCTCTCCCAGGGGTCTGTACTGGGACGAGCACCGTTCAACGTACTCATCAATGATCTGGAAAAAGGGGTGAACAGCGAGGTGGCAACATTTGCAAATGATACAAAACTACTCAGGATAGTTAAGTCCCAGGCAGACGGCGAAGAGCTACAAAGGGATCCCTCAACACTGGGTGACGGGGCAACAACATGGCAGATGAAATTCAACGTTGATGAATGCCAAGTGATGCCCATCGGAAAACAGAATCCCGACCACACGTACACAATGATGGGGTCTGAATTAGCTGTTCCCACTCAAAGATCTTGGGGTCGTCGTGGAGAGCTCTCTGCAAACATCCACTCAGTGTGCCGCGGCATCAAAAAAGCGACCAGAGCGGTGGGAACCATCAAGAAAGGGAGAGAGAATAAGACAGAAAATATCCTATTGCCTCTATGTAAATCAGGGGGAGGGATAGCTCAGTGGTTTGAGCCTTGGCCTGCTAAACCCCTTGAGGGGGCCATTTAGGGATCTGGGGCAAAAATTGGGGATCGGCCCTGCGGAGGGTTGGACTAGATACCTCCTTAGGTCCCTTCCAACCCTGATATTCTATGATTCTATGTAAATCCCGTCCGCCCCCAGCTTGAACAAGATATATATGAGTTGGGAAAGGTTCAGAAAAGGGCGATAAAAATGATGAGGGGTATGGAACAGCTTCTGTATGAGGAGAGATTAATAAGAGTGGGGCTTTTCAGTGGGGTCTCTGCTCAGGCCGCGGGAGGGGTTCGAACCACCTCCCGGGGCGGTGCCCTCCACCCACAGGCTGTCTACAGAGTTGTGACACGGTGGGACCAGTCTGTAATAGCGTTGGGATGCCGCCTCAGTTTCCCTCTGGGTGTTGTGTTGCTGGCCAGCGGGCAAAGGGGGGGAAGGGTTAAGTCTGCCCCTGGGTTGGTGCGGGAGCCAGGAGCGGGGGCTGCCGTCTGGCTGTCTGGGGCCCAACCAGCGGGTTGTTGAGGAAGTCCGGGGAAGGGACAGGGATGAAGGGCTGGGCTGGACGACAAGGATCAAGAGACACGGGGCCACCAGCGTGCGGCTGGGAGATGCTCTGACATGGCTGGCCGAGGCTTTAACCTTCTTGCCTCTCTTTGAGCCACACTACCCCCGAGGCTGCATGCCAGGGGCCAGCAAACCAGGCTCTGGTTGGAAAAGGCGGGGCGGGGGGTTGCAGCAAATCCTGGGGTGCCTGTGGTCCTGAAGGGGGGTAACCAGCTCTACCAGGGGTCTGTCTCAGCTGGACACACCGGGCAGAGCTGCCGGGGTGGAGCAGGAGGCCCGGAGCTCGGGGGCTCAGTCTCAGAGGCGGGGAGGCCGTGGGGCCGACCCTGAAGGAGGAGTGGGCCCCATTTTGGGGGGCTGGCACATTGCTGGGGTTCTGCCAAGAGCTGTGGAGTCAGAGCATCCGGCCTGGGGACAAGGGGCTTGGGCTGGCCAGGGTGTGGGGCTGCCAATGGGAGTCAGGTTAGCAGCGGAGCCGAGGTTTGGAAAATGCCAGGAGCAACTCGGTGTTGGACTCTGGCAACCTGTCCCGGGCTCTTGGGGTGGTGGGGAGCAGTGGGGTCTTGTGGTCAGAGCAGGGGGGGGCCAGGAGCCAGGACGCCTGGGTTCTCTGCCCAGCTCTGGGAGGGGAGTGGGGTCTGGTGGTTAGAGCAGCGGGGAAGGCCGGGTGGGAGTCAATGTCATAGAATCATAGAATCATAGAATATCAGGGTTGGAAGGGACCCCAGAAGGTCATCTAGTCCAACCCCCTGCTCAAAGCAGGACCAATTCCCAGTTAAATCATCCCAGCCAGGGCTTTGTCAAGCCTGACCTTAAAAACCTCCAAGGAAGGAGATTCTACCACCTCTCTAGGTAACGCATTCCAGTGTTTCACCACCCTCCTAGTGAAAAAGTTTTTCCTAATATCCAATCTAAACCTCCCCCACTGCAACTTGAGACCATTACTCCTCGTTCTGTCATCTGCTACCACTGAGAACAGTCTAGAGCCATCCTCTTTGGAACCCCCTTTCAGGTAGTTGAAAGCAGCTATCAAATCCCCCCTCATTCTTCTCTTCTGCAGGCTAAACAATCCCAGCTCCCTCAGCCTCTCCTCATAAGTCATGTGTTCTAGACCCCTAATCATATTTGTTGCCCTTCGCTGGACTCTCTCCAATTTATCCACATCCTTCTTGTAGTGTGGGGCCCAAAACTGGACACAGTACTCCAGATGAGGCCTCACCAATGTCGAACAGAGGGGGACGATCACATCCCTCGATCTGCTCGCTATGCCCCTACTTATACATCCCAAAATGCCATTGGCCTTCTTGGCAACAAGGGCACACTGCTGACTCATATCCAGCTTCTCGTCCACTGTCACCCCTAGGTCCTTTTCCACAGAACTGCTGCCGAGCCATTCGGCCCCTAGTCTGTAGCTGTGCATTGGGTTCTTCCGTCCTAAGTGCAGGACCCTGCACTTATCCTTATTGAACCTCATCAGATTTCTTTTGGCCCAATCCTCCAATTTGTCTAGGTCCCTCTGTATCCTATCCCTGCCCTCCAGCGTATCTACCACTCCTCCCAGTTTAGTATCATCCGCAAATTTGCTGAGAGTGCAATCCACACCATCCTCCAGATCATGTCATAGTGGAGTGACCCACAACTGATGCCAGGAGATAGACCCTCCATGCTGATCCGAAGCCCCCTGCCCCCGACCCTCTGCTTACCTGATTTCAGATTCTCCGCTGCGTGGCGGGGCTTGGCCAGCATTCTCGGGGCAGGGGGAGTGGCGGTGGGGGGGAATCACTGGGGCCCGGATCTCTCACCCTGCAGAGGAGCAAAGAGCCAGGCTGGGTGGCCAGTGGGGGTATTTCACTCCTTTCCAGCCCCTCCCAAAACCAGGCAGACAAGTCCTGATTGGTGCCTTGGGAGCTCCTTGTTCCCCCGAGCTGGGGAGGCCTTAATGAGGTCTCAGGAGGGGCTGGAGTCCTCTCCCGCCCACTTCCCAGCAGCCCTGGACCCCGGCACTGCCAGCCCGCCCGCCTCTGCCCCAGGATGTTCCCCCAGTGGGCTCCCACCGTCAACTCAGAAGCCCCCAAACCTCTGAGGTTGGCAGAAGATGCCAGGAGCTTTAGCTTCTGAATCCTCATTCATGTCAGGGTCCATTCTGGGCTTTAGGCTCCAAGCCTTGGAGGGCAGCCCCATGTACAGGTCCCAGTGCTCCTTCCTCCTCCAGGTAAGTCTACATTTCGAGCTGGAGAGACACACCCACTCCAGCCCTCCTCGAACTGGCACTCACAGCGCCAGCTCCAAGTGTGGTTCCCCTCCTCAGTCATCGTGCATTTCCTGACCGGTCCTCAGCTCCAGAGCTCATGGTTCTAGGTCCCTCAAGCCCCATGTTCTAGATCCCCAATGTTGGATTACTTTCCATTGAATAAACGGGCCCAGAGATGTGACCCTGTTAAAATTCCTTTTAAACTTTTATGGAAAATACAGGTTCTAGGTCCCTGACAAGGTTCTAGGTCCCTCAAGCCCCAAGTTCTAGATCCCCAATGCTGGAGTAATTTCCATGGAATAAACGGGCCCAGAGATGTGACCCTGTCACCGTCCCACATTAAACGGTGTTAAACACAGTTTGGGGTTCGGTATCAGAGCCATCAGCCTGCCTAACCCCCCTGGCAAACACCCCATTAAAAATCCTGTTCACCTTTTATGGAGAGAAGGCAAAGCAGTTAAGCACTGGAAATGTAAGACAAATGCACATGAAACGTGGAAGGAAACCAGCAACGAAAGACAACTCCACTTCTGTCTCTGCTGCTGATTATTTATTTGCAACCTCACCGCTCGAGAACCGCGGGCCTGACACGTGTTTTCAGGCATCGTGGCCAGTTCTCTGAAAACATCCGCTCGATGCAGTGAGATTAAACAGAGGAGGACTGTTCTGCTTGGAAAAAAGATGATTAAGAGGGGGATATGATAGAGGTCTAGAAAATCATGAATGGGGAGGAGAAAGTCAATCAGGAAATGTTATTTACCCCTTCTCTTTACACAAAAACTGGGGTCACCCAATGAAATTAACAGGCAGCAGGTTTTAAACAAACAGAAGGAAGTATTTCTTCACACAACGCACTGTCAACCTGTGGAACTCCTTGTCAGTGGATGTTGTGAAGGCCAAAAGTAGAACTGGGTTCCAAAAAGAATGAGATATGTTCCTGGAGGGTAGGTCTATCAGTGGCGATTAGCCAAGATGGTCAGGGATGTAACCTCATGCTCTGGGTGTCCCTAAACATCCAATGGCCAGAAGCTGGGAGTGGACAACAGGGGATGGATCTCGCAACAATTACCCTGGTCTGTTCATTCCCCTGAAGCATCTGCCCTGGCCACTGTTGGAAGTCAGGACAGTGGGCTGGATGGACCATTGATGTGACCCAGTTTGGCCGTTCTTATACGGCTACTCTGAGACCTGGCCAACTTGTACCAGCATCGGGCTGTTTCAGGCATCGCTTGTCTCTCTGGTTACGGGCTCATGGCCATGTTACAAAATATATGTCTTGTCTGGCTAAGTGTGACTCTTCGGTTATGTCTACTCCAGAGCTGGGTCTCCCAGACCAGCAAGAGGTGGAACCACCCCCCCACCCCTCAATATAAGCAGTTAAACCAATGGATTGAATCCAATGTGATTATACTGTCAAAATATACCAAGCGAGGTCTTTTATGAAAGTTTACAAAGTTCAGACCTCAGCAGTGGAACAGGGCTGTGTCCAGTTCTGGGCGTCACGCTATCAGGAAGACGTGGACAAATTGGAGAGAGCAGCAAAATGATCCAAGGTTGAGCAAACGTGGCCAAGGCAGAAAGGCTTAAAAACACGGAACATCTTTAATCTGGAGAAAAGACAGAGGGGGGACCTGATAACAGTCTGCAAATCTGTTGAGGACTGTTCTAAAGAAGCCAGGGATCAAGTGTTCTCCGTGTCTGCTGAATTTTGGACAAGAAGCAATGGGCTTTATCTGCAGCAAGGGAAATAGAGGTTAGATCTTAGGTCTGGTCTACACTACGGAGATAGGTCAACGCAAGGCAGCTCACGTTGACCTAACCATGGACGTGTCTACACTTCAATTTTGCTCCTGCCGACGTAAACCGCTCCACCACGCTGACTTAACAACTCCTCCCCCGCGAGCAGCGTAGAGTCACAGACGGGGACGTTAGGTCAGCGTAGGGTTGGTGGCGATGCTGCGTCCAGGAGCGGTCCCACAACACACTGCACTGACAATGCAATCGATGTAAGCGCTCTGGCTGACACCAGAAACCCCGTGTGGACTCGTACGAGCAATGGAGTTATTGTGGCAGCTGGATGCCACCATGAGTTAGGGCGAATTAATTTGGTAGTGTAGATAAGGCCTTAGGAAAAACTTTCTAACTCTAGATCTAGGTCAGCTCCGGAACCAGCTCCCAAGGGGGGCTGTGGGATCGCTGTCATTGGAGGTTTTCAAGAGCAGGTTGGCTGCATTAGCAGGAGCGTTGCCAGCAGATCGAGGGACGTGATCGTTCCCCTCTAGTCGGCACTGGTGAGGCCTCATCTGGAGTACTGTGTCCAGTTTTGGATCCCCCACTACAAGAAGGATGTGGACAAATTAGAAAGAGTCCAGTGGAGGGCAACAAAAATGATTACGGGGCTGGGGCACATGACTTACAAGGAGAGGCTGAGGGAACTGGGATTGTTTAGTCTGCGGAAGAGAAGAATGAGGGGGGATTTGATAGCTGCTTTCAACTACCTGGAGGGGGGTTCCAAAGAGGACGGAGCTCGGCTGTTCTCAGTGGTGGCAGATGACAGAACAAGGAGCCATGGTCTCAAGTTGCAGTGGGGGAAGTCTAGGTTGGATATTAGGAAACACTATTTCTCTAGGAGGGTGGTGAAGCCCTCCAATGGGTTCCCTAGGGAGGTGGGGGAATCTCCTTCCTTAGAGGTTTTTAAGGCCCGGCTTGACAAAGCCCTGGCTGGGAGGATTTAGTTGGGGCTGGTCCTGCTTTGAGCAGGGGGTTGGACTAGATACCTCCTGAGGTCCCTTCCAACTCTAATCTTCTATGAGTCTATGACCCTCCGTTCAGAAGACAAGCACAGCAGTGTCTTCTGAACTGGGTGTCTCTCTGCGTTCTCCTGATGTACCAGACTAATTCGTTCACCTGAGCCATAACAGCACACAGCTCTCCGTCCGACCAACTTGGGGATCGCTTGTCGGCATTGCAATCTCGGGTCGCTGCTGGCAGCGCTGGATGCAGATAGACTCACGTTTTAGGACACACACAATACACCATTCCAGTCAAGATAGTGGATTGAAAGTGGATTAGATAAGCCGCATTATATCCCCTCTGTGGACCCTCCCATACAGAATGAAAGTGGCCTTAATTTAGTTGAGAAGAGGCATTTTAATTCAGATTTAATGTGGTTTAGTTTAATTCCATTAATTAACTGAATTACATTAAACAGAATTAAGGCCACTTTAGTTCTAAACCAGGGGCTCTCTATAGAGGAGATTAATCTGGTTTAAATAATTCAATTACAAGGATTTTGTTTACTATTTCCTGAGTGTACCCATGTAGACAAACACTAAGACGACTACCCAGGGGTGTAGCAGGGTACCTAGATCCATGGCCTCCCGGGTGATATGGGGCGGAGGTATCTCGATCCACAGCCCCCTGCATGATATGGGGCGGGGGTATCTGGATCCACGGGCCCCCTGGGTGATATGGGGTGGGGGTATCTGGATCCATGGCCCATTGGGTGATATGGGGTGGGGGTATCTGGATTCCTGGCCCCCCACATGACATGGGGCAGGGGTGTCGGGAGCTGTATGTCTGTCAAACTCTTTCCACTCACAGCAACTTCTGGACTTTTTCACTCCTCCCCTGAGTCCCAAATTTTCTCATTTGCTCCTTGGTTGTGGCTCTAGCTAATTAATCATGGGAGGGTCGGGGTGAGGCTCGGGCACCAAGGGGACCTAGCACTAATTGGGTTCGTTAGCGCGGGCCCCGTGGGGTTCGTTAGCGCTATTCACCCCCGGGATGAGCATCTGCAGTCTCGGTGCAGCCAATTCTGCTTTTAGTTAGGGGGCGAGTTTTGAGGGGCAGCAGGAGCTGGGGGCTCTCTGAAGAGCTGTGAATAGGAGTTGGGGTGCTTACCCCCAGCCTCTCCCTTTGTCCCCTGCACACTGAATTGGCCAGGTCAGAGCCAGTGCCCCCTAGAGGGGAAAGACCCCATATCCTACTCCCTGTCCCCCCTGAGCCAGCCAGTCCAACCCATCCTGGGGCCAGATCAGCGCCCCCAAGAGGGGAAAGAACCCACATCCTGTTCCCTGCCCCCAGCTGTGCCAACAATCAGGGCTGAGTTCAACAACCATGTGGACAAGGGGGATCCAGTGGATATGGTGTCCTTGGACTTTCAGGAAGCCTTTGACAAGGTCCCTCACCAAAGGCTCTTAAGCAAGGTAAGCTGTTAGGGGATAAGAGGAAAGGTCCCCTCATGGATCAGTAACTGGTTAAAAAATAGGAAACAAAGGTTAGGAATCAACAGTCAGTTTTCAGACTGGAGAGCGGTAAATAGTGGTGACCCCCAGGGGTCTGTACTGGGCCCAGGCCTATTCACCATATTCATCAATGATCTGGAAAAAGGGGTGAACAGCAAGGTGGCAAAGTTGGCAGATGATACAAAACTACTCAGGATAGTTAAGTCCCAGGCAGACGGCGAAGAGCTACAAAGGGATCCCTCAACACTGGATGACGGGGCAACAACATGGCAGATGAAATTCAGTGTTGATAAATGCCAAGTGATGCCCATCAGAAAACAGAATCCCGACCATGCGTACACAATGATGGGGTCTGAATTAGCTGTTACCACTCGAGAAAGATCTTGGAGCCCTTGTGGAGAGTCCTCTGAAAACATCCACTCAGTGTGCCGTGGCGTCAAAAAAGTGACCAGAGTGGTGGGAACCATTAGAAAAGGGACAGATAATGAGACAGAAAATATCACATTGCCTCAATATAAATCCATGGGATGCCCCCACCTTGAACACTGTGTGCAGATGTGGTCGCCCCCATCTCAAAAAAGATAGATTGGAATTGGAAAAGGTTCAGAAAAGGGCAACAAAAATGATGAGGGGTCTGGAACGGCTGCTGTATGAGAAGAGATTAATGAGACTGGGACTTTTCAGCTTGGAAAAGAGACGACTAAGGGGGAGATGATCGAGGTCTATAAAATCATGACTGGGGTGGGGAAGGTAAATAAGGAAGTGTTATTTACTCCTGCCCATAACACAAAAACTGGGGTGACCTGATGGAATTAATAGACAGCAGGTTTAAAACGGACAGAAGGAAGGATTTCTTCACCCAGCACCCAGTCAACCTGTGGAAATCCTTGCCCGGGGATGTTGGGAAGGCCAAAAGTAGAATGGGGTTCATAAAAAAAATGAGAGAAGTTCCTGAAGGGTAGGTCCATCGATGGCGATTAGCCAAGATGGGCAGGGACGCAACCCCATGCTCTGTGTGTCCCTAAATATCCAATGGCCAGGAGCTGGGACTGGCCGACACAGGGGATGGGTCACTCAATATTTGCCCCATTCTGTTCATTCCCTCTGAATCACCTGGCACCGGCCACTGCCTGAGACAGGCTCCTGAGCTGGACGGACCACTGGGCTGACCCCATACGGCTGGTCTTATGTTCTGATTATTTTCCGAGCATGACGTTCTGCCCCTCACGCAGCCGGCGAATGCCGGGGGCGCCCTGTTGCTTATACACCTTCCAATGGGCGCCCCACCCTCAGAAACCCCCAAGCCTGGGTGCTGCTGTATTGTGTGGGGTTTCCCTTCCTCCTCCATTGGGATCCCGAGTCCCCGATTCAAGGGGGAACAGAGAGCACAACTGGGGCCGGGGAGGTCTGTAGGAGACTCACCCTTTTCCCTAATCTCTCATCTCAACCTCCCATGCGGAGCGTTCAGCCCGTCCCGGCTTCTCCTGCCTTTGGCGGGCACGGAGAACGAGTGATCTCCGGCCTATTCGGAGCAGCCTGGGACAGATTTCTCTGATCCCCCGTCAGGCTTTTTCCCAGGCCAAGCAGGCCAGTTTCTGAACCTTTCCCCACCAGCCAGGTGAACGAGCCTCCTTTGATCCCCCCCCAGGAAGAGATTTGCTTGTTCCACACTTCACCCCACTGCTGGCTCGGATTCAATTTGTCCCCCGCAGGAACCTCCCACCCCCCGTCGGCGATGCGGCCAGCAGCTGTGCGTTTGATTTTTCCTTTCTCGGAAGCGTACGTTGGGCTTGGTCCTTGTCCCATGTGCCCTGCTCAATTTCAGAGCCATTCTCCGATTTGTCCAAGTCGTTTTCAACCCTAACCCCGGCCACAAAAGTGCCGGCCACCCCACCCCGCGGAGAGTCACCTGCAGGGATTAGGAGCCGGCTCTCCGCTCCGTTAGCCAAGTCATTCATGAAAATACCGGAGTGCACCGGACCCAGGACGGACACCACTAGATTCGCCCTCCCAGTTTGACAGCAAACCGTTGACAACGACTCATAGAATCACAGAATCAGGACTGGAAGGGACCTCAAGAGATCGTCTAGTCAGTCCCCTGCTCTCATGGCAGGACTAAGTATTATCTAGACCATCCCTGACAGGGGTTTGTCCAACCCGCTCTTAAAACTCCCCAATGACGGAGATTCCACCACCGCCCTGGGCAATTTATTCCGGTGCTACACCAGCCTGACAGGACGTTTTTCCTTATGTCCAACCTAAACCGCCCTGGCTGCAATTTAAGCCAATGGCTTCTTGTCCTGTCCTCGGACGTTAAAGAGAACAATTTTTCTCCTTCTCCTTGTAAACACGTTTTACGTACTTGCAAACTGTTCTCACGTGCCCCCCTCAGTCTTCTCTTCTCCAGACTAAACAAACCCCGTTTTTCCAATCTTCCCCCAGAGCTCATGGTTTCTAGACCTTTCATCGGTTTTGTTGCTCTTCTCTGGACTTTCTCCAATTTGTCCACATCCTTCCTGAAATGTGGCCCCCAGAACTGGACCCGATACTCCAGCTGAGACCAGATCAGCACGGAGCAGAGCAGACGAATCGCTCCTCGTCTCTGGCTTGCCACTCCTGCTGCTGCAGCCCAGAAGGAGGTTCGCTTTTTTTGCAGCTGTGTCATACTGTTCTCTCATATTTTAGCTTCTGATCCGCTCTGACCCCCAGATCCCTTTCGCAGTGCTCCTTCCTAGGCAGTCCTTGCCCGTTGGTCCTTCCTAAGTGGAGAACTTTGCATTGGTCCTGATTGAATTTCATCCGATTTACTTCAGACCATTTCTCCAGTTTGTCCGGATCGTTTTGAATTTTAATCCTGTCCTCCAAAGCACTTGCAACCCCTCATAAGAACATAAGAGCGGCCAGACTGGGTCAGAGCAAAGGTCCATCTAGCCCAGGGTCCTGTCTGCCAACAGTGGCCAGTGCCAGGTGCCCCAGAGGAAAAGACCAGAGCAGGGAATCATCAAGCGATCAACTCATGTTGAGTTGTTTGCTCTAGCTCCTTCCCAGAGCCCTGCTTTCCGGGACCCAGCCCCCACTGTGTAGGTCTGGCTTGGCCTCCTAGTTCCTAGATGGCAAACCTTGCATTCAGATGGATTAAAATGCACCTAGCTCTGGGGAGTGTCCCATTAGAAGCTCGAGAGCCCTGCTGGGACGCTCACCATGATCTGGGTCAGCAGCCCTGTTGTATCTGCGGCTGGCATTGTGCCTGGGGGCTGATTAGGAAAGATCTTTGCACCATGGGGTGGGCTAGGAGTTTGGCAGGACAGCAGCCGGGGGAAAACAAGCCCGTTTTGAGAGTGGGGTAAGCACTGGGGAGGAAATTTTAACCAACGTTAACCCACAAATTGTTTTGGTTCATCAATGTTCACAGGGAAAACAAATGTTTTTCCTGTGGAAGACAATGCAAAATCAAGCTGCTTGGCCAGATGAAGGACAGCCGCAAGTAACGCCACTCAGGGTTGGCTGGCCCGGTGCTGAGTTGCAGCCACCTCTAGGGTGCAGTAGCTGGGGAACAGCTGCACGTAACACCACACAGAGATGGCTCACCCAGCAGTGAGATGCAGCCACCTCTAGAACGAGGCAGCTGGGGAACAGCTGCACGTAACACCGCACTGAGGCGGCTCACCCAGCAGTGAGATGCAGCCACCTCTGGGGCAGGGCAGCTGGTGAATAGCTACATAGAACGCTGCATGGGGACGGCTCGCCCGGCGGTGAGATGCAGCCACCTCTGGTGTGGGGCAGCTGCGAACAGCCGCACATAACTCCCTACTCCCTGCTGCACAGCATCTCCCACCGCCTGGCCCTGACTGCCAGCAGAGAGCACCCTCTGCTGGACACTCCACTCAGCCACTGACCCCCACACTGTTGACATGGGGCAGGAGAAATAAAGATGCGTTTTCCACCCTGCCTAGGACGGGGGAGGTGGCCACCCGGGCTCCTCTGCTCCCCTAATTACCGCCATGCGTTAATTGCTTCTCCTGTGCATCATTAACCTCCCGGCAGCCTGAGAAGGGGTGGGCCACGCCCCCACAATGCCAGGGGGCCCAGCTGTCCACACCCCTTCACCTGCCTCCCCCATCTATATCCCTCTGCGAGGTGCCAGAACGGGACCTGCCTCCCTTCACCTCGGCTGCTGGAGCCGCCCCACCGGAGCCAGCCGGGGAGGCGTTCAAATCCCCATGTCCGGCCTCGCCTCCGGCTGTCCTTTCTGAGGCCTTGCAAGCGGAGGGAGGAATTTCTCCATGAAGGGATCTGGTGTGAACCAGGCAGGTCAGTGGTACCACCTTGCCAGTCAGAGACAGGGCGGGTAACTCAGTGCGTGCCGGGGGTCCTAATCTGGGGTGGGAGTCTGGCCCCGAGGTTCCTTAAGAGCTGAGCCGGGGGGAGAACTGATTTCCCGCCCCTTTGGCCAAACCCAAGGGAGCCGCGCGGTTTCCTTCGGGTGGAACGAAGCGTTTTGCGGCCCCCCTGAACCAGAACATTTCCTTTCCAAGGTCCCTTTTCTTCCCAAAGCCCATCAGCCGTACCAAACCATCGGACCGTTTTAATCGCTTGGAAATTTGGGGCCGGGGAGCTGAACTAATTCGGCAACCAGGACGCGAATCCACATCATGGGTGGACTGTCTCGGTCCGGAATCACACGTCTCCTTTTCCCGGCTGAGTTCAACACCGGTCCAAAGCGGGTTGAGATCATACGGAGAAAGGCTGCTTGGTGCGACAGGACCTATCGGCCACACAGCCACGCTGGTGGGCGCTAATTATACCCCCCCACCCCATTCGTTATTGACCGTTACCTGGATCGGCCACTCCGGGCATCCCGAAACTGCAGTGAAAAATATCACTCTTGGAGAGACACCGGTGAGCGCCGGCTGAGAAAACCTGGGCTCAAGCCCCCATGTCTGCCCGTTAGCCTTGGGCAAGATGCTGCACTGCTCCCTGCCTCAGTTTCCCCATTTGCCCACCCTTGAAAGGAGCCTAGCGCGGCAATGAAATATTTAATATTACTCTTAGGGGCAGGCAGGGCTACGGGAAGAGCCTCTCTCCACAAATGTAGCCTGAACACTGTTAGAAAAGGAGGATTTGTGGCACCTTAGAGACTAACCAATTTATTTGAGCAGAAGCTTTCGTGAGCTACAGCTCACTTCATCGGATGCATTCAGTGGAAAATACAGTGGGGAGATTTATATACACACAGAACATGAAACAATGGGTGTTACCGTACACACTGTAAGGAAAGTGATCACTTATTGCATCTGATGAAGTGAGCTGTAGCCCACGAAAGCTTCTGCTCAAATAAATTGGTTAGTCTCTAAGGTGCCACAAGTCCTCCTGTTCTTTCTGCGAATACAGACTAACACGGCTGCTACTCTGAAACCTGTCACTTAAGGTGAGCTATTACCAGCAGGAGAGCGGGTCTCTATTCAAGCCTAAGTTAATTGTATCCAGTTTGCAAATGAATTCCAATTCAGCAGTCTCTTGGTGGAGTCTGTTTTTGAAGTTTTTGTTGAAGACTTGCCACTTTTAGGTCTGTTATTGAGTGACCAAAGAGACTGAAGTGTTCTCCAAGTGATTTTTGAATGTTATAATTCTTGATGTCTGATTTGTGTCCATTTATTCTTTTCCGTAGAGACTGTCCAGTTTGGCCAATGTACATGGCAGAGGGGCATTGTTGGCACATGATGGCATAGATCACATTGGTGGATGTGCAGGTGAACGAGCCTCTGATAGTGTGGCTGATGTTATTAGGCCCTGTGATGGTGTCCCCTGAATAGATAGGTGGACACGGTAGGCAACGGGCTTTGTTGCAAGGGTAGGTTCCTGGGTTAGTGGTTCTGTTGTGTGGTGTGTGGTTGCTGGTGAGTATTCGCGTCAGGTTGGGGGGCTGTCTGTAGGCAAGAACTGGCCTGTCTCCCCAGATCTGTGAGAGTGATGGGTCGTCCTTCAGGGTAGGTTGTAGATCCTTGATGATGCGTTGGAGGGGTTTTAGTTGGGGGCTGAAGGTGACGGCTAGTGGCGTTCTGTTATTTTCTTTGTTAGGCCTGTCCCATAGTAGGTGACTTCTGGGAACTCTTCTGGCTCTGTCCATCTGTTTCTTCACTTCCGCAGGTGGGTATTGTAGTTGTAAGAACACTTGATAGAGATCTTGTAGGCGTTTGTCTCTGTCTGAGGGGTTGGAGCAAATGCGGTTGTATCGTAGAGCTTGGCTGTAGACGATGGATCGTGTGGTCCCCCCCGCCCCCCCACTCTCCTGCTGGTAATAGCTCACCTTAGCTGATCACTCTCCTTACAGTGGGTACGGTAACACCCATTCTTTCATGTTCTCTGTGCACATAAATCTCCCCACTGTATTTTCCACCGAATGCATCCGATGCAGTGAGCTGTAGCTCACGAAAGCTGATGCTCAAATAAATTGGTTAGTCTCCAAGGTGCCACAAGTCCCCCTGTTCTTTTTGTGAATACAGACTAACACGGCTGCTGCTCTGAAACCTGAACACTGCTGACACCTATTTATTGGGGTCACAGATCCCCGGTTCTTTTCCGTGGTGGCTCAGTGGCATTAATTGAGAGGGTGGAATTGGGGGGAAGCACACCCAGAAACACACCCAGACGAGGGGAACAGAAATCAGGAAAATCAGTAAACATCACAACTGGAATAAGAGAAGGCCAGTAAAGTGATTCCTGTCTCGCTTCGGGCATGTTTAAAATGCTACGGAGCCCTCTGGAGGCCAAGAGAGGGGAGTGGAGCCAAGCCAATTCTGTTCACACGGTCTCAGGCACCCGAGGAAGCCAAGGAAATGGGAGCCGGGGGTGGGAAGTTAAGGAAGGGTGTGAATAGAAAGCAGGTTGGCTACCCCTGATGCCTCCATGTGTGGACTCTCTTATTCTGGAATAACACGTCCCCTTTTTCTGGATTAGTTTAATCCAGTTCCAAAGTGGGTTACGCTCATACGGAGAAAGGCCGATTAGTTTGACGGGAGCTGAACTGCACAAAGCCGCCCCCAGCTCTCAGTCAGGGATAATAATTCTTCCCGGGTGTTGGGTAGATAAAATCCAAATGACTGTGAGGGACTTGACACTGCAGCACCCAAGTACCTTGTGAAATGGAATAGCTTGCAGTGGGGAGTTCCACGGGCCGAGCCATACTGCTCCCATGCCCCACAGTTTGAGGGATGCTGCTCTTCTTGGCCCCCTTTGCCCCACCCTTTTACCGTTCAAAACAACTGACCCCACCGCACAAACGCAGAGCCCTTGAATCCAGTTTATAAATAGACACAGTGTATGCGGGGAGGGGGACAGAGGATAGATAGATAGATAGATAGATAGATAGATAGGGGGGGTGTGGGGATGGATGGTCAGACAGAGGGGGTGGGTGGGGATGGATGGACAGACAGTTGGGGTGGGTGGGGAGGGGTGGATAGGTAGATGGTGTGGATGGTGATGGATGGATGGATGGACAGAGAGGTGGATGGGGAGGGATGGACAGACGGGGGGGTGAGGGGGATGGATGGACAATGGGGGTGGATGGGTAGACAGAGGGGGTGTGGGGGGATGGATGGACAGATAGAGGGGGTGGATGTGGGTGGATGGATGGACGGATGGATGGATGGATGGACAGACAGAGGGGGTGGATGAGGATGGATGGACAGACAGAGGGGGGTGTGGGGATAGATAGATGGGGGGAATGAGGATGGATAGATGGGGGGATAGACAGATAGCTGGAAGGGGATTGATGGATGGGGGAGGATCTGTAGCCAGAAGGGGTGCATGGGGTCCGGCAGGTAGCCCTAGGCTGGAGAGCTCCATGGGCAGGGCATTAGGGGCCAGCTGCGGGGCAGTGGACCCAGACACATAACTCTGTCCCCCGCTCTTCCCCCTCAGGGCCATGGGACCGAGGAACGGGACCAGCGTCTCCGAGTTCGTCCTGCTGGGCCTCGCCTCCTGCCCGGCCACGCGCCGTCTGCTCTTCCCCCTCTTCCTGGGCACCTACCTGGCCACCCTCCTGGGCAACCTGCTGGTGGCCCTGCTGATCCGCCGGGACCCCCGCCTGCACCGGGCCCCCATGTACTTCTTCCTGGCCCACCTCTCACTGGCCGACATGGGCTTCACCTCGGCCGCAGCCCCCACGGCACTGGGGACCCTGGCATCCGGGAGCCGGGCAGTGCCTTACGCCGCCTGCCTGGCCCAGAACTACATCTTCATCGCCTTCGGGGTGCTGGAGAACTTCCTACTGGCCGTCATGGCCTACGACCGCTACCTGGCCGTCTGCCGCCCGCTGCGTTACACCGCCGTGATGAGCCCCGGGCGCCGCTGGGGGCTGGTGGGCGCCTCCTGGGGGCTGGCCCAGCTCCACGCCCTGCTCCACACCCTGCTCCTCGCCCGCCTGCCCTTCGCCGCCCGCCCCCGCCTTCGCCACTTCTTCTGCGACCTGCGCCAGCTCCTGGCCCTGGCCGGTGGAGACACCCGGCCCAACCATGCCGCCATCCTGGCCGAGGGCAGCCTGGCCGTGCTGGGGCCGCTGCTCCTGGTGGCCGGCTCCTACGGGCGCGTCGTGGCCACCCTGGCCCGGCTGCCTGCCGCCCGGGGCTGGCGCCGGGCCCTCTCCACCTGCGGGGCCCACCTGGCCACGGTGGCCCTGTTCTACGGCACCGTCATCGGGCTTTTCCTCCGGCCGGCCGGCAGCTACGCCCCCTGGCGGGACATGGTGGCCACCCTGCTCTACTCCACCGTCACGCCCCTCCTCAACCCCTTCATCTACAGCCTCCGCAACCAGGAGATGAGGGGGGCTCTCTGGCGGGCGCTGGGGAGGGAGCCGGCACCCCTGGGAGCCTAGCCCGGGAGGGAGGAGAGCTGGTGGCCCAGGACAGGGGGACAGCGAGGGCCTGGGGCTAAGGTGGCTGGCAGGGATGCGGGAGGATTACTCTAGTCCCTTCTGCCTGGGAGGGGAGTGGGGTCTAGGGGTTAGAGTGGGGGGGGGGGGCTGGGAGTCAGGACTCCTGGGTTCTCTCCCTGGCTCTGGAGCACGGTCTTAGTGAGTCAGAGCGGCGGGGCTGGGAGTCACAACTCCTGGCCCCGAAAATGGAAGCAGCCGAATTGCTGGTGTCAATGGGAACCAGCGGCCCATCCAACCGTATTATCTCCCACACTCCCTGCTGCCGTGGACCAGAGCAACGAGCCCATCTAACCCGGTATCCCGTCTTCACGGGGCTGCTGGCAGAGGAATGCGCCAAGCGCCCCCTGGTGGGGATTATGAGTTTCCCTGGCCCACTGGGGTAGCTTTGCCCCAAAGTCAGCAGGCTGATTTCCCTTTCAGGGGGCAGGGCTCAACCTGGTCTCATCTGACTCTGCCTGTCCTGGGCACCTGCTCCTGTTTTCGGTCTTGCGGCAGAGAGTTCCACAGGTGGCCAGTGACAATAAACTGAATTTCTTTTGTTTCTCCTTCAAATCTGTGGCTTTTCCTTGTCCAGATGGGGTGGATAAAACCAGACATCCTGGTCTGTGGGAAACTCTGACTTTCTGAAACTCGATTTTGTATTTCGAAAAGACAGAGTTGCCCTTGAGACGAAAATCCTGAATAATGTTGACGGGCGACCCATGGAAATCTTCCATTTCTGCAGCCATCCGGAAGGTAAATAGGTGTGGTTTCAATAAAGTCCATTCGTTTTCCGTTGTGTGGACTTGATTAAAATATTTTTATTAATGGTACAGCCAGGCTAGAAAGGATTCGCTTTTTTAATTGCTAAATGTCGTTAACTAATTATTGTCTGACCCCTCCCGCATCGTTTCCCACCCCCAGTAAATTTTCCAATGGTGGAAATTTACATCAATAAAAACTGGGGGTGGGTGGGGGGGATTAAGTCGTGGGTCATGATCCGCTGACCGTGAGCTCCCAGCACGACACTGAGATGAATCACAGGTGCCGACTCTGTGTGTGCTCTGGGGCTGGAGCACCTACGGAAAGCAAATAGTGCTCAGCACCCACCAGCCCCAGCTGTTCGGCAGCTGGGGGAGGGGACTGGGGGAGGGCGGAGAGGAGCTAGCTGTGGGCAGGCGGAGGACTTGGGGATGTACAAATAAGGGAATCGTGAGCAGGAGCAAAGAGGTGATTTAACCTCTGGATTCAGCTGGGATCCTAGAAGTCCCTGGGTCACATGCCCTGGGGGAAAATGAATCCTTCCTGACCGCTGCACTGCCCTGAAGCATGAGAGTGGATCCCGGTCATGGGCTCACTGCCAAGCTGCCAGGGTCATGCGTATGCCAAGGGCTGGTCTCCCATGGCCCACGAAGGGAGGAGACAGCCCGAGGGAGGGAAGAGCTAAATGGAAATTGAAGGGAAGGGATGTGGAAGGGCAGAGCGGAGGCGTCACCTCAGTCCTGTTTTCCCTGAAGAGGGGAGGGGATCTCCCCTGTGCAGATCTGGGTCCAGAGGAGCACTGGATGATGGGGGGGGCATTTTATCTCCCTCCCTTCCGCACGTGCTGGCTGGTGTCTCAGACAGCCCTGGATCTTTCCAGTCTCCCCCATGCTCCTTCCCTGCCCCCGAAATCCCATCTGAGCCTCTCTCATCAGGGAGCTCGAGCAAAACTGTGTGAAGACCCCCGCACTCCTGGTCTCACATTTGAACTGTTGAGCCGTGGTGGGAAAACCCAGCCAAAGGACCCCGAGCCATTCCTAGCCATGATGCACAACCCGCTGGCCAGCCCTGGCCAAGTCCTTGCCCCATCCCTTGCCTCAGTTTCCCCTCCCACCTAGCTCCTCTTCGCTGCCTCTCACTACGTGTCCATGCAGTGACACTTCACCCTCAGATGTCCTTGTACACTGGCCTGTCTGTCTATCTACCAGATCCCCATTGAGATCAGGGCCCCGTCATGCCAGGTGCTGCCCAGACCCCGACCGAGATCAGGGTCCCGTCGCGCTGGGCGCTGCCCAGACCCCAACACCCTCATGGAGGCGACTTCCCTTGGTTTTCGGAATTGCAGAGACCCATCCTGGAATCCTGTGCCCAGTTCTGGGAAGACCCGGTTTTAAAAGGAGGTTGAAAATCAGAGCAGCGGCAAAAGAAAGAAGTAAACATGATTCAAGCCAGGTAGGGCCCAACCCAACGGGACCCAGCTACAAGGGGCAGGTCCAGATGGGACCAGCTGGGCAAACAACTGGACCAACTCAGATCACCTCAGCTCCCCTGTTCCTGTCCATGACGGCGGCTGCCCCCGTGCTAAATTCTGTGTGGTGCGGAGCAGCCGCAGGGGGGTATATTTGTAACGGTGAGAGCAACTGGCCATCGGCATCACCTCCCAAGGGCCGTGTCATAAATATAAAGGGAAGGGTAAACCCCTTTGAAATCCCTCCTGGCCAGGGGAAAGCTCCTCTCACCTGTAAAGGGTTAAGAAGCTAAAGGTAACCTCGCTGGCACCTGACCAAAATAACCAATGAGGAGACAAGATACTTTCAAAAGCTGGGAGGAGGGAGAGAAACAAAGGGTCTGTGTCTGTCTGTATGCTGGTTTCTGCAGGGGATAGACCAGGAATGGAGTCTTAGAACTTTTAGTAAGTAATCTAGCTAGGTATGCGTTAGATTATGATTTCTTTAAATGGCTGAGAAAAGAATTGTGCTGAATAGAATAACTATTTCTGTCTGTGTATCTTTTTTGTAACTTAAGGTTTTGCCTAGAGGGGTTCTCTATGTTTTTGAATCTAATTACCCTGTAAGATATCTACCATCCTGATTTTACAGGGGGGATTTCTTTATTTCTATTTACTTCTATTTTTTATTAAAAGTCTTCTTGTAAAAAAAACTGAATGCTTTTTCATTGTTCTCAGATCCAAGGGTTTGGGTCTGTGGTCACCTATGCAAATTGGTGAGGCTTTTTATCCAACATTTCCCAGAAAAGGGGGGGTGCAAGTGTTGGGAGGATTATTCATTGTTCTTAAGATCCAAGGGTCTGGGTCTGTAGTCACCTAGGCAAATTGGTGAGGCTTTTTACCAAACCTTGTCCAGGAAGTGGGGTGCAAGGTTTTGGGAAGTATTTTGCGGGGAAGGACGCGTCCAAACAGCTCTTCCCCAGTAACCAGTATTAGTTTGGTGGTGGTAGCGGCCAGTCCAAGGACAACGGGGGGAATATTTTGTACTTTGGGGAAGTTTTGACCTAAGCTGGTAAAGATAAGCTTAGGAGGTTTTTCATGCAGGTCCACACATCTGTACCCTAGAGTTCAGAGTGGGGGAGGAACCTTGACAGGCCGCAATGGGGCTTCCATCAAAGGGAATTTTCCAAAGCAGCGGGAGGGTTTTTCTAAACAATCTGCCCTAGGAACAGTTTTGGGGACTTCCTCCAAGCTGTGTAATTTACACAGGAGGTCAGGAAATCTAGAAGAAGGTGCAGTGGACGGGGCTGGGTCAGGAAATAATTTGACCCTTTGGAGCTACGGCCCATTGACCCCACCTGGGATCTGCCCCCTTGACCCCAATGGAGCTACGGCCCATTGACCCCACCTGGGATCTGACATTTTCTTTGTTCTCCTGCTGCTCTCTGCTCAGGGTCCCTTGGGGTTCCCTGCACGTGAATAAATCTCGTTGTGGGATCCCGGTTTTGCTGATCCTGTTCCGGAATCACTCCTGAGCCGTCCTGTTCCTCGGCGCCTGACTCTCCACCCCTCTCCTGCCCCCTCGGGGAGGGATGTCGCTGCGGCTGCTGGTAGTGGGGGGTGCAGGCTGGGACGCGGTGACAGGGGTTGCAGGGAGCTGGGAGACACCGGGTTTGTGAGAAGATGGATTCGGATCCTCTGTTCTGTGGGCTCATCTACCCCGCACCTGACGTGCGAGGGGCTGGGAGCAGAGCCTGGAGCAGTGGGGTTGTGTGTAGTTGTGTGTTTTGTGTTGTGCTATGAATGGGCCAGTGGTAGGTGAGTGTTTGAGTGAGGAGGGCATTTGTGGGCCTGGCGCAGGTGGCTGACAACTTTCCGGTGGGGTCATTTTTCTGCCAGAAATCAGACTTTCCTCCACGTTCTGTAATGACAGGACCCTTCATTCCGAGAAGGTTAAAAAAGCCTCCTTTCCAGCCCCGCATGGCTTTCATATTGCCATAAAACGGTTCTGGTCACGTTATCCTAGCCCCATAGCTCTTTTACGCTCTATATGATATCCGACAGCCCGTCTTTCCTGTCGGCTGGGAACGATTCAAGTTGGCTCCGTCCCCCCCGATTTCACAGCACACCTGCCGAACGAAGCTTTCCGGCGGTAATCCTGGAAATGCACAGAGCGGCCAAGTGAGAAAACCGCGGCTGGCGAACTCAGATTCGATCGAAAGGTACTTTCTTTGCATCTTTCAACAGGGGAGGTGAACTGTGTGGGCTTTCCGGGCTCCTAAGCCAGTCGTCAGCATCGCTTGTCGTGAAATAGTTCTGTTTCTGACCCCCCTGCTGAGGTCTAGCTGCCTCTGATTTCCTGCATTTAAATGGATCGAATTGGAAAGAAAATCCGTAAAACCACGGCTCGATGTTAGCCGTCACAATTGTAGAGAAATAATGGAATTGCGCCTGGCCATTCGGTTGTGCTTTAAGGTCAGCAAAACAAAATCTTTAAGGTCACGGTGAAAAGACACCACAATCACCCAGCACACACACTCCCCTGACACAGCTCCAAACACCTTTTCCAGAACTGGAACCAGAATCCTAGGGTATAACTGTGTGTGAGGGCTGGGAGCCAGGACTCCTGGGTTCTCTCCCCGGCTCTGGGAGGAGAGTGGGGACTGGTGGGTTAGAGCAGGGTGGGCTGGGAGCCAGGACTCCTGGGTTCTCTCCCTGGCTCTAGGAGGGGAGTGGGGGCTGGTGAGTTAGAGCTGGGGGGGTGCTGGGAGCCAGGATGCCTGGGTTCTACTGCCTGGTCTTTGACCCTGGCTCCCTGCCTTCTCCCCACAGCCACATGGGTTGTGAGAACGGCAGCGAAATCTCCGAGTTCATCCTGCTGGGCCTGTCGTCCCGCCCGGGGCCTCAGCCCTTCCTCGCCCTCCTCTTCCTCCTGCTCTACGTGGCCGGCGTTCTGGGCAACTCCCTGATGGTGGCTCTCACCACGGTGGACCCCCGGTTCCACAGCCCCATGTACTCCCTCCTCCGTAGCCTGTCGCTGGTAGATGTGGGCCTGCTCTCGGTCACCGTGCCCCAGGCGCTGGCCCACGCCCTCTCCGGCCGCCGGGCCAGGCCCTTCCGCGCCTGCCTGGCCCAGTTCTTCTTCTTCTACCTCTTCGGCGTCTCCAACACATTGCTCTTGGTGGCCGCGGCCCTGGACCACTACGTGGCTATCGGCGACCCGCCTGTGCTACCCAGCCGTGATGAGCCCCCCGGTCTGCCGGCGCCTGGTGGCCTCCTGCCTCGGCCTGGCCGCCCTCCACGCCGGGCTGCTGCTGAGACTCAGCCACCGCGGCGGGAACCGGCTGCCCCACGTCTTCTGCGACCACCAGCCCCTGCTGCGCCTCTCCTGCTCCCCGACACGGGTCAACGAGGCGGCCATCTTCTTCGACTGCGGCCTGGTCATCCTGGGACCCTTCCTCTTCATCACGGCTCCCACCTCACCACGGTGGCTTTGTTCTACGGGGCGATCGTCGGGGTCTACTTCCAGCCCAGGGCCAGCTACTCGGCCCCCCGGGGGGCCATCTTCTCCGTCACGTACACCGTCGTCACCCCGGCCGCCAAGCTCTTCGTCTACAGCCTGCACAACAAGGACGTCCAGGGGGCTCTGAGGAGACTGATGGGGAGGGGGGGTTTCTCCCAGATGCCATGAGACTTGGGGTCCCGGGGCAGGGAACGGGCCGGCTCAGGGGGGCAGGGAATGGGGCACGGGGCCTTTCCCCTCTAGGGGGCACCAGCTCCCATCTGCCCAAGGGCGGGGACAGGCTGGCTCAGAGGGGCGGGGAATGGGACATGGGCTTCAGGGGCCGCCAGCTCCCATCCGGCCCCAGGGCAGGACACTGGCTGGCTCAGTGGGGCAGGGAATGGGGCACAGGGCCTTTCCCCTCTAGGGGGCGCTGGCTCCCATCCGTCCCCAGGGCGGGGCTCTGGCTGGCTCAGGGGGGCAGGGAACGGGGCACAGGGCCTTTCCTGTCTGTCCACGGTGAAAATACAGACCTTTAAATCCTTTGGCCTGATCCAGAATACTTCGTCCCTGTGACGCTGGCAGGCCAGGTGTGTTTGGCGTTGGGACTTTATGGCACGGCCGCACCTCGTGTGTTCGGCCACCTGATGCTACCGGTGCCCTGCGGCGCCATGATGCAGTGCTTGATCTGTGACTTGCTAAGACTAGGAACCCCCGGTCGGGGGAGACACCTCACCCAGGGTGAATCACTCGCTCCCCGCAGGCAGGGTCCTCCCCTGCCCAGCAAACATCGGGCGCCAGATATCAGTGGACGTGAGCTCCCCTCATAGGCCTGGGGTCCCCAGCCGGTTAGCCCTGCAGAATGCAAATGTGTTATAGCATCTCTGGACTGTCTCCCGTCGGTGCGTCTGTGACGCTGCATGGAATAGGGGTGACCGTTTGTAATATTGTTGAGACCAATATTACAAAATTTCAATGAATCTCACCAGATACGCCATGTAAAGTATCAGCGGGAAAGATAGGATTGGTTAATTATGATAATTACAGCTGTATGTATGTATCATTATTGTATTATGAGTTATAAATACGTGGGGTATATTTGCATTTCCAACTTGTGCTGTGTTTCTGGAGATTGGCACCGGCATGAGCCAGCCTGCTTGATGGCCCATCAAAGACCATCAGCTGTACGGTGATCCCATTGAGAGAAGCCCGGGTTTAGGCCTTTGAGTCAGCAAGACATGTAGGGCCAGGTCGGTGGACAGAGACCTCTAAGGCTTTTCCACGCCCTGTGCTGGGTAGCTTGTATTTGGGACACGGGGTGTAGACGCCATGTGGCAAAGGATATGAAAAGGCAGTTGTGTCTTCTCCATTTTGTGTTCAGTCCTGCTTCTTACCCAGGGAGTAACTTCTCTACACACTGAAGCTCTGAACAAAGGACTGACAGACCCATCCACATGGAGGATCTGTTCCAGAAGGACTTTACAAGCCAGCAAACTCACCAGATCTATGGACTTTGAAGACTTTGTACGTATGTGAGTGTTTTACCATTTAACCGCTCTCTTCTCGCTCTTTCTTTCTTTTATAATAAACCTTTAGTTTTAGACGCTAAAGGATTGGCCGGCAGCGTGGTATTTTGGGTCAGATCCAACCTAATATTGATCTGGTAACGAAGCTGACCCTTTGGGGTCAGAAAAGTTTCATTTAGTGAGCAGAGTTTTTAAATAACTTCTCACTGTTCTGGCCCCAGGTGCTGATTGGGAGCCAGAGAACTGGAAGGCAACAAAGGAGGCTGTGTGATTTCTTTTTTCAGCTTTTTGATAAACCAGCGTAGGGGAGCAGGAGCACAGTTTGTGACTGGTTGGGGAGTCTGACTTCAGTATTACCTACCACTCTGGGGAATGTCTGCTCTCCTTGGCATTTTCAGGGAGGGCTACCCTAGGCACCAACAGCTCATGGCGTGTCTTTCACAGTGTAGATAACGGCCTCGTTTCTTTCTCTGGGTGAATAAATATTTAGTTCATTACAGGATTGGCGGCAAGTGCCATCTTTGCCATCCACCCCCTCTATCCATGCATTCCCATGCCCTATCTATCTATCTATCCCCACACACCCATCTATCTCTCTGTTTACCCATCCCCATATCCCTATCTATGCAATCGAATCTATCTAACTATCCCCATCCACACACCCCTCTCTCTATCTATCTATTCCCATACATCCATCTATCTATCTATCTATCCATCCCCATACACCCTGTGACATAACCCCAGGGTACAACCTAGCCTGCGGGACTGCTGAGTCCTCTTAAACTCTCCAGCCTGGCCTGTCTCTCCTTACACCATGCCACTGACCAGCTGCAAGCCGCTCCAGGTGCTGTGATCACTCAGGCATCAATACACAGGGACACACCCAGCTGAGTTGTATAAATGTTCTATCAGCCACTCATGAATTATACACAGGGAGACCCCAGCCAATTTCCCCAGACCCCAGCCTTGCACCCCAGAGATGTCCCCTCTTACAATGCTCAAGACCTTCTCTTGAACAGTGCAAGCTCATTAATTAGTTTGCCCCCTCGTCAAAGGGAAGTGGACGTGCACCCGCCTTTGTAGTCTGACCAGACTCCCCAGCCGCTTGCAAGAAACTCACGGGCCAGGACAAACCATTACAATGAGTTTATTAACTGCAGACAGATCAATGGTCAGTGATTATAAGTGGTGGGCACAGAGGTACAAGTTGGTTACCTAGGAAATAAAAATGGACTCACAGGCTAAATGCGAAACTTTATCAGACGAAGCAAGATTGGAATCAGATGGCTTTTCTCCCCCCAGCCCCCCTGGCCAGACGTTCCAGGCAGCTCCCGGTTCTCAATACACAGGCTAGATTCCCTTCCAGCCTGGGACCAATCTCCCCAGTTCAAAGTCTTTGTCCTCCAGGCGATCACCGTTTATACTTTCTCTCCAGGTGCTGGAAAGCTCCTGGCCATGACGTGGGGGGTCAGGCCGCCC
This sequence comes from Eretmochelys imbricata, assembly GCF_965152235.1. Classification (NCBI taxonomy): domain Eukaryota; kingdom Metazoa; phylum Chordata; order Testudines; family Cheloniidae; genus Eretmochelys; species Eretmochelys imbricata. The sequence goes on from NC_135594.1 coordinate 15,827,309, forward strand.
CCATGGTGTACGTGCCCCCTCTAAGGAGTCTCCAGGAGAGTGGATTCTTCTTGATGGGCCCTCAGCGCCTGTCTGGCCAATCGAGAGGTCAATCCGCCTTGCCCATGTGCTGCTCCTTTCTTGCCACTGAAAGGCCAGCTGTGGGCATTCCCACTTGCCACATATTTCAGTGACAAACATGCAGCAAGACTTCCTAGCTCCCCATCCAACGAGACCCACGCACCAGCCAACAGGGTAGCAACGTTTAGCCAATTGTGACGTCTCAACTGAGACCTTGCAAGGCACACGTTGTACCAAACCCAGCACAACCACATCACCAGGGTGAATACGGGGCTCCAGGGTGGTATTTTGAGGTACAGAGTGTCACATGCCCCCCTCCGCAATTTTTCCCCATCCTCTTTTAAAAGATGCACCCCAAAACTGGGTTCCAGCCACAGTCGCACCAGGGTCAACCACAGAGGGAAGAAAATCACCTCTCCGCTCCAACTCAAAGATTCCCCTGGCAGAGGTGCCCGGTTGGCCACTGTGCAGATGACAACTGGTGGTTCTGCCCTATCTCCAGATCTCTGGGGGGTTGCGCAGCTCCCCTACCCCTTTCTGCCCTGGGAACAGCACTCAGCTCCCAGAGCCCCCCGCCTCCAGCTCAGCGCAGCAGGGCCCGGAGACCCCCAGTGGCCCTAAGCACCTGAACCAGCCTGGGTCCCACCAAGGGAGTCGCACCCACCGCTGATGAGGGCAAAGTGCTGCGATCTCCCCCAAGGGCCTTTTGCTAACGAGCCCAGCTGGGAGACCGCTTCATTGGAACTCTGCGGACTGAAAGGCGAACTAACAGGGCCTCCAGAGAGCCCTAAGCCGTCAGCCCGGCACTGGAAAAACAGAGCTAACGAGAGGAAGTTATCGCTGAGCGTCTGAGTGGGACAGAGATGATGACTTAAGAAAACAACTCACTCAATTAGACGTCAACTCGAACAGAAGACTCTAGAAAAAGATGACTTGGGAAGAAGATAACTCCAAAAGAGGACATCAGAAGAAGGTCACTAAAGAAGACAATGACATAAGAAGATGCAGGAAGACAATGGCTGTAACAAAGTGGGAATTTTTTGTAATATTTTCATGAAGCCTTATGTGCACCTCAGTTTCCCCTATATGCTGCACTGTTACCCAGTGAGTGAAAAGGGATGGCTTGCTCTTGGGGCAGGCAAAGACACAAGTGTGGATGGTGCCTCGCTGCCTGGGGCCTTGGGTCCCAAATCAATGGAGCTCTTGAGAAGACAATGGCAAATCCAATCACCAGGACATGAACACCTACCAACCAACAACCCAGAGCGATATGGACAGCCCTGCCTCTCCGCAGGGGGGCTGAGCCACATCTCCCCAGCTCAGGAACAAAGGACAAGAGCAGGGGGTGAGGTGGAAGTCAGTTGAGGCACACCTTGGAGTCTGGTGAAGGAGATGAGATGGAGGGACAGATGGAGCTTGACCAATGAGTTTCACTAAAGCCAAGCTGAGCTTCCATTTCTTTGTGCTAACCAAAGACTTCCTATGTTGGGTTCCAGTTGACTAATAACCCCGACTGTTGGACAGCGCTGGCCAAGCGTCCCTGAAGATGCTGGCGGAGGAGGTGCATTGCTCCCTAAGAAAGGACAAGTCCCCCTCGGGGATCTGTCTCAGTGGGACTCGCTGAACGGAGCTCACGGTGTGAAGCAGAGGTGCTGTAGAATGGAACCCCTAAGGGGTCGGGCACATTGAATGGGGTTCCTCCCAGAGACTACCCAAGCTGGGGCCATAGCACCAATCCCGTGGATCCGTGACAATGACTCAAGAAGAAGATGACACAAGAAGAATCAAGACAATTCAGGAAGACAATTCAGCATGGATTCAGGAAGACAATTCAGTATGGATTCACGAAGGGAAGGTCATGCCTGACTAATCTAATCGCCTTCTATGATGAGATTACTGGTTCTGTGGATGAAGGGAAAGCAGTGGATGTATTGTTTCTTGACTTTAGCAAAGCTTTTGACACGGTCTCCCACAGTATTCTTGTCAGCAAGTTAAAGAAGTATGGGCTGGATGAATGCACTACAAGGTGGGTAGAAAGTTGGCTAGATTGTCGGGCTCAACAGGTAGTGATCAATGGCTCCATGTCTAGTTGGCAGCCGGTGTCAAGTGGAGTGCCCCAGGGGTCAGTCCTGGGGCCAGTTTTGTTCAATATCTTCATAAATGATCTGGAGGATGGTGTGGATTGCACTCTCCGCAAATTTGCGGATGATACTAAACTGGGAGGAGAGGTAGATACGCTGGAGGGCAGGGATAGGATACAGAAGGACCTAGACAAATTGGAGGATTGGGCCAAAAGAAATCTGATGAGGTTCAATAAGGATAAGTGCAGGGTCCTGCACTTAGGACGGAAGAACCCAATGCACAGCTACAGACTAGGGACCGAATGGCTAGGCAGCAGTTCTGCGGAAAAGGACCTAGAGGTGACAGTGGACGAGAAGCTGGATATGAGTCAGCAGTGTGCCCTTGTTGCCAAGAAGGCCAATGGCATTTTGGGACGTATAAGTAGGGGCATAGCGAGCAGATCGAGGGACGTGATCGTCCCCCTCTATTTGACATTGGTGAGGCCTCATCTGGAGTACTGTGTCCAGTTTTGGGCCCCACACTACAAGAAGGATGTGGATAAATTTGGAGAGAGTCCAGCGAAGGGCAACAAAAATGGTTAGGGGTCTGGAACACATGACTTATGAGGAGAGGCTGAGGGAACTGGGATTGCTTAGTCTGCAGAAGAGAAGAATGAGGGGGGATTTGATAGCTGCTTTCAACTACCTGAGAGGTGGTTCCAGAGAGGATGGTTCTAGACTATTCTCAGTGGTAGAAGAGGACAGGACAAGGAGTAATGGTCTCAAGTTGCAGCGGGGGAGATTTAGGTTGGATATTAGGAAAAACTTTTTCACTAGGAGGGTGGTGAAACACTGGAATGCGTTACCTAGGGAGGTGGTAGAATCTCCTTCCTTAGAAGTTTTTAAGGTCAGGCTTGACAAAGCCCTGGCTGGGATGATTTAATTGGGGATTGGTCCTGGTTTGAGCAGGGGGTTGGATTAGATGACCTCCTGAGGTCCCTTCCAACCCTGATATTCTATGATTCTAAGACAACTCAAGAGGATGACTCAGGGAAATGGCTAAAAAGGAAGAAAACGCAAATGGAAGACAACTGGAGAAGACTCAAAACGGAGATTACTCAAGATGCAGATTACTCAAAAAGGAGATTATTCAAGAAGACAACAATTGAAGAAGACTCCAAAAGATGACAACTCAAAAAGAAAACAACTCAATAAGATTCAAAATGTTGATGACTCAGTAAGATGATTTCAGATGATGACTCGTCAACTTGAAAAAGATGACTCAAGTAGAGGACAACTGAGAAAGACAACTCAAGAAGAAGATGACTCAAAAATATCAAGAAGACTCCAAAAGATAAGGACTCAATAAGAGAGTCAAGGTGGGTGAGATAATATCTTTAATTGGCCAAAGATATTACTCCACCCACCTTGGTTCTCTAATATCCTGGGACTGACCCAGCTACAGCTACACTGCATATAACAATGTGTCAATAAAACAGCTTAAGAAGATGACTCAAGAAGACAAATCAAGAACAGTATGGCTCAGAAAGACAACTCAAGAAGAGGATCCATCAAGGTGACTCAGAAAGAGGTTGACTCAAGAACACGACTCAAGATTCAGAAATAGCTCATCAGCCTCTGGCCCCCACAGCTCACTTTAGAGCCAACCTCTAGACTGTACAGTGGAGTTCCTGCACTGCATCTCCGAGGCATTGGGGAGATCCAAGTCCCCCGTCCCCCACCCCAGCAGCACCTACGTCCCTGGAGAGGCCACCATCCGGCTGATGGCTTTTCTCAGAGCCCGCTTTGTCTCGTCATTCCTCAGGGTGTAGATGAAGGGGCTGAGCATGGGGGTGACCACAGTGTACATGACAGCTGCCAGAGCATCCTTTTCGGCAGAGAAGCTGGACGAGGGCTGGAAGTAGACCCAGATGACGGTGCCCTAGAAGACCGCTATGACAGCCAGGTGGGAGCCACCGGTCAAGAAGGCCTTGCGCTGGCCGGCAGCCGAAGGGACCTTGAGGACGGCGGACACAATGGCGTCGTAGGAGAGGAGGATGAAAACCAGCACCATGTTGACCGCCAGGGCCCCCTTGGTGTGCAACAGCAGGGCATTGAGCCAGGTGTTGGAGCAAGAGAGGTTCAGCAGGGGGAAGATGTCGCAGAAGAAGTGGGGGACCCTGTTGGAGGCGCAGAAGGGGAGGCAGGAGGCCAGCAGGATGTGCCCCAGGGAGTGGAGGGGGGAGCTCAGCCAGGAGGTGCCCACCACCAGGAGGCAGCGCCTGAGGCTCATCACGGCGGGGTAGCACAGCGGGCAGCAGACGGCCACGTAGCGGTCCAGCAGCATGGCGGCCAACAGGAAGCTGTCGGCGATGAAGAAATACATCTGGGTCAGGCAGCCGACGTAGGAGATGCCCCGCTCCCCTGTCAACGTGCCAGCCAGCAGCTTGGGCACCATGGCCGAGGTGAAGCCCAGGTCCGCCAGGGAGAGATGGCTAAGGAAGATGTCCACAGGGGCCAGGCCTTCTCTCTGTCCCTCCATCAACACCCTTCCACCCACCCCGTCCATCCATCCCTCCCCACTATCCATCCTTCCACCCACCCCGTCCATCCATCCCTCCCCACTATCCATCCTTCCACCCATCCCTCCCCACTATCCATCCTTCCACCCATGCCTCCTCTATACCCATCCACCCACCCCATCCATCCATCCCCACTATCCATTCACCTATTCTTCCCCACTATCCATCCATCCACCCACCCCATCCCATCCATCCCTCCCCACTATCCATCCATCCACCCATCTCTCCTCTCTATTTGTCCATCCATCCATCCCCATTATCCTTCCACCCATCCCTCCTCTCTACCCATCCGTCCATCCATCCATCCATCCCCATTATCCTTCCACCCATCCCTCCTCTCTACCCATCCGTCCATCCACCCCATCCCATCCATCCCTCCCCACTATCCATTCACCTATCCTTCCCCACTATCCATCCATCCATCCCCAGTATCCATTCACCTATCCCTCCCCACTATCCATCCTTCCACCCATCCCTCCTCTCTATCTATCCATCCATCCATCCATCCACCCATCCCCTCTATCCAACAGTGGGTGTTGTTGCGAACTCAGGGTGTTGTTGCAGGGGGTGTTGTGACAGTGGGTGTTGCTGCAAGTGGTGTCTGTGTTGTTGCAGTGAGTGCTATTGCAGTGTGGGTGGATGTTGTTGCAGTGTGTGTTGTGTGTGTTGTTACAGTGGATGTTGTTGCAGGCTGTGTATGTTGTTGTGCGGGGAGTTGTGGCATGGTTGTTAGTGTGGGGTGTGGTTGCACTGCTGGGTGGTTGTTGCAGTGGGGTGTGGTTGTGGCGTGTGGTGTTGTGTGGGTGTGTTGTTGCAGTGGATGTTGTTGCGCAGGGAGTTGTTGCAGCGTGGGTGTTAGTGTGGGGTGTGGTTGCACTGCTGGGTGTGTTGTTGCAGAGGGGTGTGGTTGTGGCGTGGGGTGTTGTGATGTGGGTGTGTTGTTGCAGAGGGGTGTGGTTGTGGCGTGGGGTGTTGTGATGTGGGTATGTTGTTGCAGAGGGGTGTGGTTGTGGTGTTGTGATGTCGGTGTGTTGTTGCAGAGGGGTGTGGTTGTGGTGTGGGGTGTTGTTGCAGAGGGGTGTGGTTGTGGTGTTGTGATGTGGGTGTGTTGCAGAGGGGTGTGGTTGTGGTGTGGGGTGTTGTGATGTGGGTGTGTTGTTGCAGAGGGGTGTGGTTGTGGCGTGGGGTGTTGTGATGTGGGTGTGTTGTTGCAGAGGGGTGTGGTTGTGGTGTTGTGATGTGGGTGTGTTGTTGCAGAGGGGTGTGGTTGTGGCGTGGGGTGTTGTGATGTCGGTGTGTTGTTGCAGAGGGGTGTGGTTGTGGTGTTGTGATGTGGGTGTGTTGCAGAGGGGTGTGGTTGTGGTGTGGGGTGTTGTGATGTGGGTGTGTTGTTGCAGAGGGGTGTGGTTGTGGCGTGGGGTGTTGTGTGGGTGTGTTGTTGCAGTGGGGTGTGGTTGTGGCGTGGGGTGTTGTGTGGGTGTGTTGTTGCAGTGGATGTTCTTGCACGGGGAGTTGTTGCAGCGTGGGTGTTAGTGTGGGGTGTGGTTGCACTGCGGGGGTGGGTGTTGTGTTGTGTTGTTGCAGTGGGGTGTGGTTGTGGCGTGTGGTGTTGCGGGGTGTTACTGCAGGGTGTCCCTTCAGCCCCCAGCCCTTCCCTGCCCTCCCGCTGCCCATGGGCCCATCACCCCCTGACCCCTCTCTGCAACAGTCGGGTCCCTCCCTCTCCCTGATTGGCTCCTCGTGACCTGTGACCCCCCCCCGAGGAAGCCACATGCTATGACTTGTGCCCTCTGATTGGACGAGTGGGACACCATGGGCGGGACCTGCAGTGGAATGCTGGGAATTCTGCTGAGCCCTGCCCAGCACAGGGGGTAACAACCTACTACTGCAAGGGACCACAGCCTTACAGTGACTGCTGGCCTGAACCCCCCAAAGCCGCACTAGGGGGCACCGTGCTGCTGGGAGGGGGTGCTTGGCAGGGGCACTCTCCCCTGGCAGTCAGGGCTGGGCACTAGGGGGCGCCGTGCTGTGGGAAACAGGACAAGTAGCTCGCTCCACCCCAGAGGCAGCTGCCTTTCAGCGATTGCCCCGTGGGCTTTCAGCCTTCTCGGCCTCTACAGCCCTGGGAAGTGTCACGTACCAGCCAACCCAGCGGGTCTGAAACAACAACCAGGGAGAGCAGACTCCTGGCTGCGCTAGCCAACCAGCTTGTGGGTAGTAGCTGGACTCAACAAGGATAACAACCTACTACCCTCCCCACTCCCTACTCTTCCCAGCCAACTCTTGCACCCCAGCTTACTTCAACAAGGGCTTTCCAGTTGGTTCTCACACCCATTGTGATGCTAGGGAGAGAACCCAGGAGTCCTACCCCCCCCCCCAACCCACTAGACCCCACTCCTCTCCCAGAGCAAGGGAGAAAACCCAGGAGTCCTGGCTCCTATATCCTCCCCCACCCCCCGCTCTGTCGCACTCAGACACTCTCTGGTCCCAGTTCAGTGATAACTTTCTCTCATTAGCTGTTTCCCCAGTGCCGGGCTGGCGGCTTTGGGCTCCCTGGGGACCCCATTAATTCACCCTTCGGTCCCCGGAGCCATCTCCCAGTCAGGCTCATTAGCGAAGGTCTCTGGGGGGGGGATTGCGGCTCTTTGCCCCCACCAGCAGCGGGTGCGACTCCCCTGGTGGGATCCAGGCTGGCTCAGGCGCTCAGGGGCACTGAGCTGGGGGGACCCCCAGGAGCTGAGTGCTATTCCCGGGGCACTCGGACATGGGGCTCAACCAGGTGCAGGGGCGGAGAGGGGGCTGAATTGGAGACAACTTGGCCCAGTGGGTAGAGCCCATCACTGGGTCTTAGGACGCCTGGGTTCTTTTTCCCTCCCCCCACACTGATACCCTGCAAGATCTTAGGGGAGTCCCTCTCACCAAGCTGTGAATCAGTTTCCCCCTCCTTTGTCCGCCAAGATCTCTGCCTCAGTTTCCCCACCCTCTGTGTCTTTAGACTCTGAGCTGTTCAGGGCAGGAAAGGTCTCTCACTGTGTTTGGGGGGAGGGCTCCCCCGCCACGCTGGCTGCTGTGCAGACCCCTCCCTGACCAAGATTGGGGCCCCTCCCCCATCATGCCAGGAGCTGCACAGTCTTGGTCGGTCAGGGGTCTGTACAGCGCCCATGCGATGGTGGCCCCTCAATTTCTGCCATCCCATCACACCCCCTCTCTCCCGCCCCCCATCCCCGGACAGAGCCGACAGAGCGCTGGACTCCACAGACCCCGGGTCTCAGCCTCGCTGTGCCAGCGACCCGTGCCTCAGTTTCCCCTGCATACAATGGCACTAACCCTGAGCTCTCCCGTGGAACGTGCTTTGAGATCGACGGGGTCTACCTTAGCGCTCTGGTCCCGGAGCCCCCAACCTCAAGCCGAGCCGGCCAGAGACCTTTCAAGACAGGATCGTCCAGAGGGGGCAACAACCCCCCCGCCCTAAAATTTTTTTTTAGATTTGCTGGGGGGGGGCGGGGAAGGAATAAAAACGGGGGTTTGGGGTTTTTTTAAATTAGGTTCGTGGCCCAGACGCTGTAAAACGTCCCCACATTGATGTCAGGTCGGGTGTGTTCTCCAGATGACACCGCAGGGCCCGACCTGGGACCCCACAACGTACCTGGGACCCCACACGTCCGTTCCCATCCTCTTTCCAACCCCCCACCCCCCTCCAGCTTTGGGGGGAACCCAGAGGAAGCCGGGGGACGGGGCAAGCGAGAGCCTGGACCCTTTCGATTGCACTTGGTGGCAGGAGGGAAAAAACTGAACATCGGAGAAAAGTTTCTTGCAAGGCTAGTTTGGGGGGAAACGGGGGGCAAAGGACCCAGGAGTTCATCCAAACCACAGCGTCCTCCTGCATCAGCCCTGCCTGCCAGGGGAGAGCGCCCCCCGCCCCACGGTGCCCCCCGCCCAGCCCCCCAGAGCTCCCTGCCCGGCGCCCCCCAGCGCCCGGCCCTAGATGGGAAGCTCAGACCCGCCCCTTCCAGGCCCAGGGAACCCAGGCGTCCGGGCCCCGGTCTCTGCCGGCCCCGCGCGGAGGGTCACAGCTCGGGGAGGGACGCAGGGCCAGCGGGGAGAACCCAGGCGTCCGGGCTCCCAGACCGCCCCCCGCCCTGCTCTAACCACTGGACCCCAGGCCCCTCCCGGAGCCGGGGAGAGAACCCAGGCGTCCTGCAGCAGGGGAAGGGTTAAACCCGTCCCACACAGGCCACGCCCATCTGACGTCAGTCCCCCGGCCACGCCCATTTGGTACTTTCATTCAAGATGGTGGCTGGTTCCTTGTGACAGGTAGGAACTTCCTACTCCACCCACCCCCCCCGCCGGGTTCAATGGGATCTCCCTCCCCCCATAGCAGGGGGGCAGTCGGGGCTGCAGCGCCCCCCCAGTGCAATGGGATCTCCCTCCCCCCATAGCAGGGGGGCAGTGGGGGCTGCAGCGCCCCCCCCAGTGCAATGGGATCTCCCTCCCCCCATAGCAGGGGGGCAGTGGGGGCTGCAGCGCCCCCCCAGTGCAATGGGATCTCCCTCCCCCCATAGCAGGGGGGCAGTGGGGGCTGCAGCGCCCCCCCCAGTGCAATGGAATCTCCCTCCCCCCATAGCAAGGGGACAGTGGGGGCTGCAGCGCCCCCCCAGTGCAATGGGATCTCCCTCCCCCCATAGCAGGGGGGCAGTGGGGGCTGCAGCGCCCCCCCAGTGCAATGGGATCTCCCTCCCCCCATAGCAGGGGGGCAGTGGGGGCTGCAGCGCCCCCCCCAGTGCAATGGAATCTCCCTCCCCCCATAGCAAGGGGACAGTGGGGGCTGCAGCGCCCCCCCAGTGCAATGGGATCTCCCTCCCCCCATAGCAGGGGGGCAGTGGGGGCTGCAGCGCCCCCCCCAGTGCAATGGGATCTCCCTCCCCCCGTAGCAGGGGGGCAGTGGGGGCTGCAGCGGCCCCCCCCAGTGCAATGGAATCTCCCTCCCCCCGTAGCAGGGGGGCAGTGGGGGCTGCAGCGCCCCCCCCCCAGGGCAATGGAATCTCCCTCCTGCCATAGCAGGGGGCAGTCGGGGCTGCAGCGCCCCCCCAGTGCAATGGGATCTCCCTCCCCCCATAGCAGGGGGGCAGTGGGGGCTGCAGCACCCCCCCCAGTGCAATGGGATCTCGCTCCCCCCGTAGCAGGGGGGCAGTGGGGGCTGCAGCGCCCCCCCCAGTGCAATGGAATCTTCCTCCCCCATAGCAGGGGAGCAGTGGGGGCTGCAGCGCCCCCCCCAGTGCAATGGAATCTGCCTCCCCCCATAGCAGGGGGGCAGTGGGGGCTGCAGCACCCCCCCCAGTGCAATGGAATCTCCCCCCATAGCAGGGGAGCAGTGGGTGCTGCAGTGACCCCCCCAGTGCAATGGAATCTCCCACCCCCTGCCCCCATGTTATATGCGGCTGTTTCTCCAGGTACCCTGCCCCAGAGCTGGCTGCACCCCAGCGCCAGGCTGTTGCTCTCTGCCCAGCAGCTCCCAGGCGCTGTGGGCTGTTCCCAGCCGTGGGGTGACACTTTCACACTGTTCCGCGCAGGGGGTCTGGTTTTCACCCCACGGCTTCGCCGGCCCCAAAGACACGGCCCCTTTCGGCCAAGCCCCCTCCCCCCCACCTGACAGCCCACTGGGTGGGGTGCTGTCAGCTGGAGCCACTGCTGTTCCCTCACTCCCCTCCCGGGGCTGGGGAGAACCCAGGAGTCCTGGCTCCCAGCCCCCCTGCTCTAATCCCAGACCGCAGCCCTGTCCCAAAGCCAGGGAGACAACCCAGGGAGGATTGAGGGGGGCTGGCAGAGCAGGGGGTGAGGGGAGCCTAGGGCTGGGATAGCAAGCAGCTACGGGCGCTGGGCGGGGTGGGGGGTGGCATGGGGGTGGGGTGGGGGGCGCCGTGCTGTGGGGTGGGGGGGGCTGCCGTGCTGAGGGGCAAGGGCGGGGGGGCGCCATGTGTCTTACTCTCCCCCCTTCTCCCCAGGCCCTGCCCCCCCCGTGGCTTCCCCCATGCGGCGCTGCTCGGACTCCGCCTGCCCCGTCTCCAATGGCCTGCACATGGGGGGCCCGGTGCCCGTGGAGCGCCCCCGGGGCCCGGCCCCGGACGAGAGCCCCGCAGCCGAGCCGGGCCCGGCCGCGGGCAGCGGCACCGTCAAGGTCTATCTGCCCAACCAGCAGCGCACTGTGGTGAGGGGCCCATTCGCCGGGAGTGTGAGCACTGTCCATGCAACTGCACACGCGCGTGGCTCAGTGCACGGCTGCCGGAGCACACCTGTGGTGTGCCGGGGAGCGTGAGCACGGTCCGTGCAATTGCATAGGCACGTGGCTTCTTGCACGGCTCCCTGAGCGTGCAGGGAGTGTGAGCACTGTCCATGCAACTGCACACGTGCGTGGCTCAGTGCACGGCTGCCGGAGCACACCTGTGGTGTGCCGGGGAGCGTGAGCACGGTCCGTGCAATTGCATAGGCACGTGGCTTCTTGCACGGCTCCTTGAGCGTGCAGGGAGTGTGAGCACTGTCCATGCAACTGCACACGTGCGTGGCTCAGTGCACGGCTGCCGGAGCACACCTGTGGTGTGCTGGGGAGCGTGAGCACGGTCTGTTCAATTGCATAGGCACGTGGCTTCTTGCACGGCTCCCTGAGCGTGCAGGGAGTGTGAGCACTGTCCATGCAACTGCACACGCGCGTGGCTCAGTGCACGGCTGCCGGAGCACACCTGTGGTGTGCCGGGGAGCGTGAGCACGGTCCGTGCAATTGCATAGGCACATGGCTTCTTGCACGGCTCCCTGAGCGTGCAGGGAGTGTGAGCACTGTCCATGCAACTGCACACGCGCGTGGCTCAGTGCACGGCTGCCGGAGCACACCTGTGGTGTGCCGGGGAGCGTGAGCCATTGCATAGGCACGTGGCTTCTTGCACGGCTCCCTAGGTATGTATTGGGTGTGCAGGGGATATGAGCACACTCAGTGTCATTGCACATGCATGTGGCTCGTTGCACGGCTCCCTGGGCGTGCAAGGGATTTTGAGCACAATCCATGCATTTGCATGTTCATGCTTCCCGTTGCACGGCTGACTGAGCGTGCATGAGACAGGCAGGGGACTGGGGGCCGTTCTGTGCAATTGCACACCTGCGTGGCTCATTGCCTGGCTGCCTGTGCTTGCAAAGGGGAGTGTGAGCACGGCGTGTGCAACTGCACACACATGTCTTGTTACATGCACCTGGGCATGCACAAGGCGTGTGCAATTGCACACGCACGTGTCTTGGTTCACGGCTCCCTGGGCATGCAAGGGAGCGTGAGCACAGTCCATGCAATTGCACACACGTGTGTCTTGTTGCACGGCTCCCCAGGGGTGAGAGGCAATCCCCGCTCCAGCCGTGCCCTTGCACAAGTGCAGAGGTCTGCCTGGCTACCTGGGGGGGTCCGTTGCCGTCTGGGCAGGGGGAGGGGGGTGAGCTCACCAGTGCCCCAGTGAGGGGGCAGGAGCCATGTGTAACCTCTCCCCCCCCGTCAGGTCAACGTGCGGCCAGGAGCCACCGTCTACGACGCCCTAGACAAAGCGCTGAAGGTGCGAGGGCTGAACCAGGACTGCTGCGCGGTGTATCGGTGCCCAGGCGGGTGAGCGGGGCTGCGGGGCGGGAGTGAGGGGACCGGCAGGGCTGGGGCGGGGGCTGCGGGGCGGCAGTGAGGGGACCGGCAGGGCTGGGGCGGGGGCTGCGGGGCGGGAGTGAGGGGCACCGGCAGGGCTGGGGTGGGGGCTGCGGGGCGGGAGTGAGGGGCACCGGCAGGGCTGGGGCGGGGGCTGCGGGGCGGGAGTGAGGGGCACCGGCAGGGCTGGGGGCTGCGGGGCGGGAGTGAGGGGCACCGGCAGGGCTGGGGCGGGGGCTGCGGGGCGGGAGTGAGGGGACCGGCAGGGCTGGGGGCTGCGGGGCGGCAGTGAGGGGACCGGCAGGGCTGGGGGCTGCGGGGCGGGAGTGAGGGGCACCGGCAGGGCTGGGGCGGGGGCTGCGGGGCGGCAGTGAGGGGACCGGCAGGGCTGGGGACTGCGGGGCGGCAGTGAGGGGACCGGCAGGGCTGGGGGCTGCGGGGCGGCAGTGAGGGGACCGGCAGGGCTGGGGGCTGCGGGGCGGCAGTGAGGGGACCGGCAGGGCTGGCAGGGGGCTGCGGGGCGGGAGTGAGGGGACCGGCAGGGCTGGGGACTGCGGGGCGGCAGTGAGGGGACCGGCAGGGCTGGGGGCTGCGGGGCGGGAGTGAGGGGACCGGCAGGGCTGGCAGGGGGCTGCGGGGCGGGAGTGAGGGGACCGGCAGGGCTGGGGACTGCGGGGCGGCAGTGAGGGGACCGGCAGGGCTGGGGGCTGCGGGGCGGGAGTGAGGGGACCGGCAGGGCTGGGGGCTGCGGGGCGGGAGTGAGGGGACCGGCAGGGCTGGCAGGGGGCTGCGGGGCGGGAGTGAGGGGACCGGCAGGGCTGGGGCGGGGGCTGCGGGGCGGCAGTGAGGGGACCGGCAGGGCTGGGGGCTGCGGGGCGAGAGTGAGGGGACCGGCAGGGCTGGGGTGGGGACTGCGGGGCGGCAGTGAGGGGACCGGCAGGGCTGGGGGCTGCGGGGCGGCAGTGAGGGGCACCGGCAGGGCTGGCAGGGGGCTGCGGGGCGGGAGTGAGGGGACCGGCAGGGCTGGGGCGGGGGCTGCGGGGCGGCAGTGAGGGGACCGGCAGGGCTGGGGGCTGCGGGGCGGGAGTGAGGGGACCGGCAGGGCTGGGGGCTGCGGGGCGGGAGTGAGGGGACCGGCAGGGCTGGCAGGGGGCTGCGGGGCGGCAGTGAGGGGACCGGCAGGGCTGGGGGCTGCGGGGCGGGAGTGAGGGGCACCGGCAGGGCTGGGGGCTGCGGGGCGGGAGTGAGGGGACCGGCAGGGCTGGGGGCTGCGGGGCGGGAGTGAGGGGACCGGCAGGGCTGGCAGGGGGCTGCGGGGCGGCAGTGAGGGGACCGGCAGGGCTGGGGGCTGCGGGGCGGGAGTGAGGGGACCGGCAGGGCTGGGGCGGGGGCTGCGGGGCGGGAGTGAGGGGACCGGCAGGGCTGGCAGGGGGCTGCGGGGCGGCAGTGAGGGGACCGGCAGGGCTGGGGCGGGGGCTGCGGGGCGGGAGTGAGGGGACCGGCAGGGCTGGGGGCTGCGGGGCGGGAGTGAGGGGCACCGGCAGGGCTGGGGCGGGGGCTGCGGGGCGGGAGTGAGGGGACCAGCAGGGCTGGGGGCTGCGGGGCGGGAGTGAGGGGACCGGCAGGGCTGGGGGCTGCGGGGCGGGAGTGAGGGGACCGGCAGGGCTGGGGCGGGGGCTGCGGAGCGGGAGTGAGGGGACCGGCAGGGCTGGCAGGGGGCTGCGGGGCGGGAGTGAGGGGACCGGCAGGGCTGGGGCGGGGGCTGCGGGGCGGGAGTGAGGGGACCGGCAGGGCTGGGGGCTGCGGGGCGGGAGTGAGGGGACCGGCAGGGCTGGGGCGGGGGCTGCGGGGCGGGAGTGAGGGGACCGGCAGGGCTGGCAGGGGGCTGCGGGGCGGGAGTGAGGGGACCGGCAGGGCTGGGGCGGGGGCTGCGGGGCGGGAGTGAGGGGCCTGGCAGGGCTGGCAGGGGGCTGCGGGGCGGGAGTGAGGGGACCGGCAGGGCTGGGGGCTGCGGGGCGGGAGTGAGGGGACCGGCAGGGCTGGGGGCTGCGGGGCGGGAGTGAGGGGACCGGCAGGGCTGGGGCGGGGGCTGCGGGGCGGCAGTGAGGGGACCGGCAGGGCTGGGGCGGGGGCTGCGGGGCGGGAGTGAGGGGACCGGCAGGGCTGGGGGCTGCGGGGCGGGAGTGAGGGGACCGGCAGGGCTGGGGCGGGGGCTGCGGGGCGGGAGTGAGGGGACCGGCAGGGCTGGGGGCTGCGGGGCGGGAGTGAGGGGACCGGCAGGGCTGGGGGCTGCGGGGCGGGAGTGAGGGGACCGGCAGGGCTGGCAGGGGGCTGCGGGGCGGGAGTGAGGGGACCGGCAGGGCTGGGGGCTGCGGGGCGGGAGTGAGGGGACCGGCAGGGCTGGGGGCTGCGGGGCGGGAGTGAGGGGACCGGCAGGGCTGGGGGGAGCCCGGGGCTGGTTCCGGTTCTGACCTGTCTCTCTGTCAGGACGAAGCTGCTGACCGAGTGGGACACGGACATCACCCCGCTGGAGGGGCAGGTTCTCTACGTGGAGGTGTTGGATGAAGTGCCCCTCACCATGCACCACTTTGTGAGTCCCAGGAGACCCTACAATAACACACCGGCCCCGAGAGACCCAACAATAACACACCGGCCCCGAGAGACCCAACAATAACACACCGGCCCCCGAGAGACCCTACAATAACACACCGGCCCCCGAGAGACCCAACAATAACACACCGGCCCCTGAGAGACCCAACAATAACACACCGGCCCCCGAGAGACCCAACAATAACACACCGGCCCCGAGAGACCCTACAATAACACACCGGCCCCCAGAGACCCAACAATAACACACCGGCCCCGAGAGACCCAAGAATAACACACCGGCCCCTGAGAGACCCAACAATAACACACCGACCCCCGAGAGACCCAACAATAACACACCGACCCCCGAGAGACCCTACAATAACACACCGGCCCCCGAGAGACCCTACAATAACACACCGGCCCCCGAGAGACCCAACAATAACACACCGGCCCCGAGAGACCCTACAATAACACACCGGCCCCCGAGAGACCCAACAATAACACACCGGCCCCGAGAGACCCTACAATAACACACCGGCCCCGAGAGACCCTACAATAACACACCGGCCCCCGAGAGACCCAACAATAACACACCGACCCCCGAGAGACCCAACAATAACACACCGACCCCCGAGAGACCCTACAATAACACACCAGCCCCGAGAGACCCAAGAATAACACACCGGCCCCTGAGAGACCCAACAATAACACACCGGCCCCGAGAGACCCTACAATAACACACCGGCCCCCCGAGAGACCCAACAATAACACACCGGCCCCTGAGAGACCCTACAATAACACACCGGCCCCCCGAGAGACCCAACAATAACACACCGGCCCCCCGAGAGACCCAACAATAACACACCGGCCCCTGAGAGACCCTACAATAACACACCGGCCCCTGAGAGACCCTACAATAAAACACCGGCCCCGAGAGACCCAACAATAACACACCGGCCCCTGAGAGACCCAACAATAACACACCGGCCCCGAGAGACCCTACAATAACACACCGGCCCCTGAGAGACCCTACAATAACAAACCGGCCCCGAGAGACCCAACAATAACACACCGCCCCCTGAGAGACCCAACAATAACACACCGGCCCCTGAGAGACCCAACAATAACACACCGGCCCCCTGAGAGACCCAACAATAACACACCGGCCCCCCGAGAGACCCAACAATAACACACCGGCCCCGAGAGACCCAACAATAAGACACCGGCCCCTGAGAGACCCTACAATAACACACCGGCCCCTGAGAGACCCTACAATAACACACCGGCCCCAAGAGACCCAACAATAACACACCGGCCCCTGAGAGACCCTACAATAACACACCGGCCCCGAGAGACCCTACAATAACACACCGGCCCCTGAGAGACCCTACAATAACACACCGGCCCCGAGAGACCCAACAATAATACACCGGCCCCTGAGAGACCCAACAATAACACACCGGCCCCGAGAGACCCTACAATAACACACCGGCCCCGAGAGACCCAACAATAACACACCGGCCCCCTGAGAGACCCAACAATAACACACCGGCCCTGAGAGACCCAACAATAACACACCGGCCCCTGAGAGACCCTACAATAACACACCAGCCCCTGAGAGACCCAACAATAACACACCGGCCCCGAGAGACCCAACAATAACACACCGGCCCCGAGAGACCCTACAATAACACACCGGCCCCTGAGAGACCCAACAATAACACACCGGCCCCCGAGAGACCCTACAATAACACACCGGCCCCCTGAGAGACCCAACAATAACACACCGGCCCCTGAGAGACCCAACAATAACACACCGGCCCCCCGAGAGACCCAACAATAACACACCGGCCCCGAGAGACCCAACAATAAGACACCGGCCCCTGAGAGACCCTACAATAACACACCGGCCCCTGAGAGACCCTACAATAACACACCGGCCCCGAGAGACCCAACAATAACACACCGGCCCCTGAGAGACCCTACAATAACACACCGGCCCCGAGAGACCCTACAATAACACACCGGCCCCTGAGAGACCCTACAATAACACACCGGCCCCGAGAGACCCAACAATAACACACCGGCCCCCCGAGAGACCCAACAATAACACACCGGCCCCGAGAGACCCAACAATAAGACACCGGCCCCTGAGAGACCCTACAATAACACACCGGCCCCTGAGAGACCCTACAATAACACACCGGCCCCAAGAGACCCAACAATAACACACCGGCCCCTGAGAGACCCTACAATAACACACCGGCCCCGAGAGACCCTACAATAACACACCGGCCCCTGAGAGACCCTACAATAACACACCGCCCCGAGAGACCCAACAATAATACACCGGCCCCTGAGAGACCCAACAATAACACACCGGCCCCGAGAGACCCTACAATAACACACCGGCCCCGAGAGACCCAACAATAACACACCGGCCCCCTGAGAGACCCAACAATAACACACCGGCCCTGAGAGACCCAACAATAACACACCGGCCCCTGAGAGACCCTACAATAACACACCAGCCCCTGAGAGACCCAACAATAACACACCGGCCCCGAGAGACCCAACAATAACACACCGGCCCCGAGAGACCCTACAATAACACACCGGCCCCCTGAGAGACCCTACAATAACACACCGGCCCCTGAGAGACCCAACAATAACACACCGGCCCCCGAGAGACCCTACAATAACACACCGGCCCCCTGAGAGACCCAACAATAACACACCGGCCCCTGAGAGACCCAACAATAACACACCGGCCCCCCGAGAGACCCAACAATAACACACCGGCCCCGAGAGACCCAACAATAAGACACCGGCCCCTGAGAGACCCTACAATAACACACCGGCCCCTGAGAGACCCTACAATAACACACCGGCCCCGAGAGACCCAACAATAACACACCGGCCCCTGAGAGACCCTACAATAACACACCGGCCCCGAGAGACCCTACAATAACACACCGGCCCCTGAGAGACCCTACAATAACACACCGGCCCCGAGAGACCCAACAATAATACACCGGCCCCTGAGAGACCCAACAATAACACACCGGCCCCGAGAGACCCTACAATAACACACCGGCCCCGAGAGACCCAACAATAACACACCGGCCCCCTGAGAGACCCAACAATAACACACCGGCCCTGAGAGACCCAACAATAACACACCGGCCCCTGAGAGACCCTACAATAACACACCGGCCCCTGAGAGACCCAACAATAACACACCGGCCCCGAGAGATCCAACAATAACACACCGGCCCCCGAGAGACCCAACAATAACACACCGGCCCCTGAGAGACCCTACAATAACACACCAGCCCCTGAGAGACCCAACAATAACACACCGGCCCCGAGAGACCCAACAATAACACACCGGCCCCGAGAGACCCTACAATAACACACCGGCCCCCTGAGAGACCCTACAATAACACACCGGCCCCGAGAGACCCAACAATAACACACCGGCCCCGAGAGACCCAACAATAACACACCGGCCCCCTGAGAGACCCAACAATAACACACCGGCCCCGAGAGACCCAACAATAACACACCGGCCCCTGAGAGACCCAACAATAACACACCGGCCCCCGAGAGACCCAACAATAACACACCGGCCCCGAGAGACCCAACAATAACACACCGGCCCCTGAGAGACCCTACTATAACACACCGGCCCCTGAGAGACCCTACAATAACACACCGGCCCCGAGAGACCCAACAATAACACACCGGCCCCGAGAGACCCTACAATAACACACCGGCCCCGAGAGACCCTACAATAACACACCGGCCCCTGAGAGACCCTACAATAACACACCCGGCCCTGAGAGACCCTACAGTAACACACCGGCCCCGAGAGACCCAACAATAACACACCGGCCCCTGAGAGACCCAACAATAACACACCGGCCCCTGAGAGACCCTACAATAACACACTGGCCCCGAGAGACCCAACAATAACACACCGGCCCCGAGAGACCCAACAATAACACACCGGCCCCTGAGAGACCCTACAACAACACACTGACCCCCCAGGAGACCCAACAATAATACACCGGCCCCTGAAAGACCCTACAACAACACACCAGCCCCCTGAGAGACCCTACAGTAACACACCAGCCCCTGAGAGACCCAACAATAACACACCGGCCCCGAGAGACCCAACCATAACACACCGGCCCCTGAGAGACCCTACAACAACACACCAGCCCCCTGAGAGACACTACAATAACACACCGGCCCCTAAGAGACCCTGCAACAGCACACTGACCCCCTGAGAGACCCAACAATAATACACCGGCCCCTGAGAGACCCTACAACAGCACACTGACCCCCTGAGAGACCCAACAATAACACACTGGCCCCTGAGAGACCCTACAACAACACACCAGCCCCCTGAGAGACCCTACAATAACACACCGGCCCCTGAGAGACCCTACAACAACACACTGACCCCCCGAGAGACCCAACAATAATACACCGGCCCCCCGAGAGACCCAACAATAGCACACCGGCCCCTGAGAGACCCTACAACAACACACCAGCCCCCCTGAGAGACCCTACAATAACACACCGGCCCCTGAGAGACCCTACAACAACACACCAGCCCCCTGAGAGACCCTACAATAACACACTGGCCCCGAGAGACCCAACGATAATACTCCGGCCCCTGAGAGACCCTACAACAACACACCAGCCCCTGAGAGACCCAACAATAATACACCGGCCCCTGAGAGACCCTACAACAACACACCAGCCCCCTGAGAGACCCTACAATAACACACTGGCCCTGAGAGACCCAACGATAATACTCCGGCCCCTGAGAGACCCTACAACAACACACCAGCCCCCTGAGAGACCCAACAATAACACACCGGCCCCGAGAGACCCAACAATAACACACCGGCCCCTGAGAGACCCAACAATAACACACCGGCCCCTGAGAGACCCTACAATAACACACCGGCCCCGAGAGACCCAACAATAACACACCGGCCCCGAGAGACCCAACAATAACACACCGGCCCCTGAGAGACCCTACAATAACACACCGGCCCCGAGAGACCCTACAACAACACACCAGCCCCCTGAGAGACTCTACAATATAACACGCTGGCCCCGAGAGATCCAACGATAATACTCCGGCCCCTGAGAGACCCTACAACAACACACCAGCCCCCTGAGAGACCCAACAATAACACACCGGCCCCGAGAGACCCAACAATAATACACCGGCCCCTGAGAGACCCTACAATAACACACCGGCCCCGAGAGACCCAACAATAACACACCGGCCCCTGAGAGACCCTATAATAACACACCGGCCCCGAGAGACCCAACAATAACACACCGGCCCCGAGAGACCCTACAAACAACACACCAGCCCCCTGAGAGACTCTACAATAACACACTGGCCCCCGAGAGACCCAACGATAATACTCCGGCCCCTGAGAGACCCTACAACAACACACCAGCCCCCTGAGAGACCCAACAATAACACACCGGCCCCTGAGAGACCCTACAACAACACACCAGCCCCCTGAGAGACCCAACAATAACACACCGGCCCCTGAGAGACCCTACAACAACACAGCGGCCCCTGAGAGACCCAACAATAACACACCGCCCCCTGAGAGACCCTACAACAACACACCAGCCCCCTGAGAGACCCAACAATAACACACCGGCCCCTGAGAGACCCTACAACAACACACCAGCCCCCTGAGAGACCCAACAATAACACACCGGCCCACCGAGAGACCCTACAATAACAAACCGCACTCTCAGAAAGCCTACAACAGACTCGCCCCTGCCCAGGCCTGGCGCCCTGAGAGACCCAACAACACCACCCCAGGGTGGCTGTTCCCTGGGCGGTGTTTGTCTGTCCCCCGCCTCACCCCCACCCCGTCTGTCCCCCCAGGTCCGTAAGACGTTTTTCAGCCTGGCCTTCTGCGACTTCTGCCTTAAGTTTCCTGTTCCACGGCTTCCGCTGCCAGACGTGCGGCTACAAATTCCATCAGCAGTGCAGCAGCCGCGTGCCCACCATCTGCGTGGACCTGGGCGTGGCCCACTGCCCGTGAGTGTCCCCCGCAGCCCCCCCAGCCCAAAGGACTGGGGGACCCTCCCTGGCCTGCCATGGGTCGCGGGTACGCAGGCATCTGGGGTGCCAGTGGGAAGGGGGATGGTGGGAGACATCAGCACAGCTGGGTGTGAGATGAGGGTGGCCAGGGTCGGGAGTGAGGGGCACCGGCAGGGCTGGGGGGGAGCCCAGGGCTGGGTGAACAGGGGGCTGCAGGTTGGGAGTGAGGGGCATCCGCACCCCACATGCTCTCTCTCTCTCCCCCCACCGCAGGATTTACAGTCATGGCCCGTACCCCGACGTGCCGGGGCAGGATTCCCCCTCGGCCCGGCCCGGCCTGGCCCCCCCTAACGCCGCAAACCCACCAGGTACGGGAGCCCCCCAGTCCCACCCCACAGGGGGCATGGGAGGAAATCACCCCCAGCAAGTTTCTGGAGGGGACAAAGATTGTGGGGGGAACAAAGACAGAGGCCGGGTCACTGATCCAGAGCGGCCGGGGGCTGGGCTGTGTAAATGGCACCAGGAAGCAATCTGGTGTGATACGGTTCTGTGGAAACCTGGATGCCCGGGAGAGAAGGGGGGGGGACATCCTGACGGGCTGGGGGCAGCGACTCTCAAAGAGCTTTGGGGGGGCCGCTGCAAAGAGGTAACAGGATCCCAGGGTGTGTAAACAGGGGAATCTGGAGTCGGAGCTCTGGGTTTGACCCCAGAGCGACCGCGGCCGGGGACCCTGCGGCCCCCCAGGTTCAGGGGAGGAGGGAGATCGGTTGGGGAGGGGTCAGAGAAACACCCCCACCCCCTGAGGAGGAGGAAGGGGCTAGGAACCCCGTCCTGGAGCAAGGGACTCCAGGAGGTCGGTCCCCGTTGGCGCCAAGAAGAAGGGAGGTGCTGACCCGGCTCTCATCCGCCTTTGCCCCCCCCATGCCCAGCTCCCACCAGCAGTGTCTTGGCCCCGACGCCTTCAGCTTCCCGGACCCCCCCGGCGGGGGGCAGCCCCTCCAGCGCCACCGCTCCACCCTCCACCCCCAATGTGCACATGGTGAGCACGGCCGACCCCGGGGGACGCTGCTGCCCAGCAGGTGAGAGCCCAGCAGGGCGGGGAACGGGGCAGGGGCCTGGCCCCTCTAGGGGCTCCGGCTCCCCTCTGGTCCCACGGCAGGGACTGCCTGGCTCCGGGGGGGCAGGGAACGGGCCAGGGGCCTGGCCCCTCCAGGGGGCAACCAGTTCCCCTCTGGCCCCACGGCAGGGGACTGGCTGGCTCCGGGGGACAGGGAACGGGACAGGGGCCTGACCCCTCCAGGGGGCACCAGTTCCCCTCTGGCCCCACGGCAGGGACTGCCTGGCTCCAGGGGGCAGGGAACGGGGCAGGGGCCTGGCCCCTCCAGGGCGCTCCGGCTCCCATCTGACCCCAGGGCAGGGAGTGGCTGGCTCAGGGGGGCAGGAAATGGGGCCTGGGACCTGTCCCCTCTAGGTGTCATGTTAATTGCTGTTAACGAGCAGGGATTCCCTAGGACCAGCGGGGGGAGCCTGTCAACCCACGTCCAGCCTGGGGGGCCCGGACGAGGGGGGCCAGCGAGTGTGGGCAGCGGGGGGGACAGGGGAAGGGGCCAGGAATCGTGGGTCGCGTGCAAGCTCGGCCCCACCAGCAGGGGGCGCGGAGACGGGGGCCCCGCGGGTTCGTTTCCTCTCGGGGTCTCTGAGCTCTTCCCCCCTTTTTCAGATCGCAGCCATGAGCTTCATCACAGACGGTGAGAAGCCCAGACGTTTGGGGTCGCCGGGCTGTGGGAGGCTCGGGGGGGGCTCAGCAGGGGAAGCCGGGCTGTGGGTCGGGGGTTCTGGAGGGCACCAGGCAGTGGGGGTGTTCAATGGGGGGCAATTGTGCTGCGGGGGGTGGGCAGGGGATTCGGGGGAGGGGCCATGCTGCGGGGGGCAGGCGGGAGGGTTGGTGTGGGGGGGCGTAGTGCTGCACGGGGCAGGCGGGGGGCTCAGTGGAGGCCGTGGGTCAGGGGGCTGCTCTGGGGTCCCCGGCTCACTCCACTCTCTCTGCCCACCTCCAGATGGGGGGGAAGTGTCTCCCCCAGGGTCCCAGCCCCGCCCAGGACCCCCCCGGGCGCCGCGGGGCCCCTTCCAAATCTCCCCCGCAGCCCCCCAAGGAGCGGAAGGGGTCGGCATCGTCGGCCGAGGACAAGAAGAAGGTGGTGAGTTGAGGGGGGTGGCTGGGGGGATGTCTGCCC
This sequence comes from Eretmochelys imbricata, assembly GCF_965152235.1. Classification (NCBI taxonomy): domain Eukaryota; kingdom Metazoa; phylum Chordata; order Testudines; family Cheloniidae; genus Eretmochelys; species Eretmochelys imbricata. Next base: position 15,850,594 of record NC_135594.1, read on the forward strand.
CCCCCACAGTGTGTCTGCCCCCCCACAGTGCCCTGCACCCCCTCCTCCTCATGCCCTGCCCACCAACCCCCCAATCCTGTCCTACTTGCCCAACCTTGTACACCTCCCATGCCCTCTCCTACATCGGGCCCTCGGCTCCTGCCCCCACCCAATCCCGGCCTGCTACCTCTGACCCCCATCCTCAGGGCTCCTGACCCGGACTCCCCCCAACTCCATCCCCCCATCCCCTGCCCCCTGACTCCTCCACATCGCCGATGGGGGGGGGCCGGTGAGAAAGGCCAACCGTGCTGGGGGGAGGGGCGGAGCACGCGGCCGCAAGCCACGGACAGTACCCGGGGCACCCCGCGGACGGGGCCGCAGCAGGGGGTGCGCGATTTAGGAAACCGCCCCACTGGGGAGGGGGTGAGACCGCGGGGCCGGTGGGAGAAGTGACAGCTGAGCGGGGGGGGGCACCCCGGGGCCTTCCCGTGAAGGGGGGCTCCGAAGAAAGCCGGGGATCGGTCCATTCTCCCGGGATCTGCACCTGGGGAAAGTGAAGCCGGGTCCGAGGCTGGTGGCGGCATTCGGCTGGGGCAGGTTGGGGGAGGGAACAAGATGAGCCCCCCACTGCCCTCTTCCCCCCCCCCCGCCCATTGCAGAAGGCCCTGGGCTACCGGGACTCGGGCTACCAGTGGGAGGTGCCCCCGCACGAGGTGATCCTACTGCGCCGGGTGGGAGCCGGGTCCTTCGGCACCGTCTACCAGGGCCGATGGCACGGCCATGTCGCCGTCAAAATCCTCAAGGTGACGCAGCCCACGGCCCAGCAGGTGCAGGCCTTCAAGAACGAGATGCAGGTACTCAGGTAGGAACCCCGGCGTCCGGGAGGGACGTTGGCCTCTCGGGGGAGCAGGAGGGACCCCAGTATCCAGGGGAACCTGGTGTCCAGGTGGGGCTGGAAGGAACCTGGCATCCGGGATGGGCAGGAGGGGCCCCCAGTGTGCAAAGGCACAGTGTTGGGGGAGGGACCCAGGCATCCAGGAGTGGCGGGAGGGAACCAGGCGTCTGGGGGGTACCAGTCTGGGGGGGAACCAGACTGGGGAGGTGGCCCCTGTGTCAGGGTTGGCAGGCCAGAAGGAGGGACCCAGGCATCCAGGGGTTTCATGGAGCAAGAGGAGGGACCCCAGCTTCCAGTGATTTAGCAGTTTGCGGGGGACCCAGGCATCCGGGGGTGGCAGTTGGGGGGGCACCCAGGTGTCCGGCCCTTGGCGGTTTGCAGCGGGAGGGACCCAGGCATCCAGAGGTGGTGGTCAGGGGGAATCCAGGCATCTGAGGGTGGCGGTTTGGGGTGGGAGAGACTCAGGCGTCCAGGATACCAGTCTGGGGGAAACCAGGCGTCCAGGGATGGTGTCAGGGAGGGACCGAGGCGTCTGGGGAGTGGCAGGAGGGACCCTGGCGTCCAGGGATACCAGTCTGCGGGGAAGCAGGCATCCGGGGACGGTGTTGGGGGAGGAACCCAGGCGTCCGGGGGTGGCGGGAGGGACCCTGCCGTCCAGGGATACCAGTCCTGCGGGGAAGCGGGAGTCCGGGGATGGTGGCGGGGGAGGGTACCAGGCGTCCGGGGTACCAGTCTGCTGGGAAGCAGGCGTCCAGGGGTGGCGGGAGGGGACCCAGGCGTCCGGGGTACCAGTCTGCGGGGAAGCAGGCGTCCAGGGGATGGCGGGAGGGACCCAGGCGTCCAGGGGTACCAGTCTGCGGGGAAGCAGGCATTCGGGGACGGTGTTGGGGAGGAAACCCAGGCATCCGGGGGTGGCGGGAGGGACCCTGCCGTCCGGGGATACCAGTCTGCGGGGAAGCGGGAGTCCGGGGATGGTGGCGGGGGAGGGTACCAGGCGTCCAGGGGATGGCGGGAGGGACCCAGGCTTCCAGGGATACCAGTCTGCGGGGAAGCAGGCATCCGGGGACGGTGTTGGGGGAGGAAACCCAGTTGTCCGGGGGTGGCGGGAGGGACCCTGCCGTCCAGGGTACCAGTCTGCGGGAAGCAGGCGTCCAGGGGATGGCGGGAGGGACCCAGGCGTCCAGGGGTACCAGTCTGCGGGGAAGCAGACATCCGGGGACGGTGTTGGGGGAGGAACCCAGGAGTCCAGGGGTGGCGGGAGGGACCCTGCCGCCCGGGGATACCAGTCTGCGGGGAAGCGGGAGTCCGGGGATGGTGGCGGGGGGAGGGTACCAGGCGTCCAGGGGTGGCGGGAGGGACCCAGGCGTCCGGGGTACCAGTCTGCGGGGAAGCAGGAGTCCAGGGGATGGCGGGAGGGACCCAGGCGTCCAGGGGTACCAGTCTGCGGGGAAGCAGGCGTCCAGGGGTGGCGGGAGGGACCCTGCCGTCCAGGGTACCAGTCTGCGGGGAAGCAGGCGTCCAGGGGATGGGCGGGAGGGACCCAGGCGTCCAGGGGTACCAGTCTGCGGGGAAGCAGACATCCGGGGACGGTGTTGGGGGAGGAACCCAGGAGTCCAGGGGTGGCGGGAGGGACCCTGCCGCCCGGGGATACCAGTCTGCGGGGAAGCGGGAGTCCGGGGATGGTGGCGGGGGAGGGTACCAGGCGTCCAGGGGTGGCGGGAGGGACCCAGGCGTCCGGGGTACCAGTCTGCGGGGAAGCAGGAGTCCAGGGGATGGCGGGAGGGACCCAGGCGTCCAGGGGTACCAGTCTGCGGGGAAGCAGGCGTCCAGGGGTGGCGGGAGGGACCCAGGCGTCCGGGATACCAGTCTGCGGGGAAGCAGGCGTCCAGGGGATGGCGGGAGGGACCCAGGCGTCCAGGGGTACCAGTCTGCGGGGAAGCAGACATCCGGGGACGGTGTTGGGGGAGGAACCCAGGCGTCCAGGGGTGGCAGGAGGGACCCTGCCGCCCGGGGATACCAGTCCTGCGGGGAAGCGGGAGTCCGGGGATGGTGGCGGGGGAGGGTACCAGGCATCCAGGGGTGGCGGGAGGGACCCAGGCGTCCGGGGTACCAGTCTGCGGGGAAGCAGGCGTCCAGGGGATGGCGGGAGGGACCCAGGCGTCCCAGGGGTACCAGTCTGCGGGGAAGCAGACATCCGGGGGACGGTGTTGGGGGAGGAACCCAGGCATCCGGGGGGTGGCGGGAGGGACCCTGCCATCCGGGGATACCAGTCTGCGGGGAAGCGGGAGTCCGGGGATGGTGGCGGGGGAGGGTACCAGGCGTCCAGGGGATGGCGGGAGGGACCCAGGCGTCCGGGGTACCAGTCTGCGGGGAAGCAGGAGTCCAGGGGATGGCGGGAGGGACCCAGGCGTCCAGGGGTACCAGTCTGCGGGGAAGCAGGCGTCCAGGGGATGGCGGGGAGGGACCCAGGCGTCCGGGGGTACCAGTCTGCGGGGAAGCAGGCATCCGGGGACGGTGTTGGGGGAGGAACCCAGGCATCCGGGGGTGGCGGGAGGGACCCTGCCGTCCGGGGATACCAGTCTGCGGGGAAGCGGGAGTCCGGGGATGGTGGCGGGGGAGGGTACCAGGCGTCCAGGGGATGGCGGGAGGGACCCAGGCGTCCGGGGTACCAGTCTGCGGGGAAGCAGGAGTCCAGGGGATGGCGGGAGGGACCCAGGCGTCCAGGGGTACCAGTCTGTGGGGAAGCAGGCGTCCAGGGGATGGCGGGAGGGACCCAGGCGTCCGGGGGTACCAGTCTGCGGGGAAGCAGGCATCCGGGGGACGGTGTTGGGGGAGGAACCCAGGCATCCGGGGGTGGCGGGAGGGGACCCTGCCGTCCGGGGATACCAGTCTGCGGGGAAGCGGGAGTCCGGGGATGGTGGCGGGGGGAGGGTACCAGGCGTCCAGGGGATGGCGGGAGGGACCCAGGCGTCCGGGGTACCAGTCTGCGGGGAAGCAGGCGTCCAGGGGATGGCGGGAGGGGACCCAGGCGTCCGGGGGTACCAGTCTGCGGGGAAGCAGGCGGCCGGGGAGGACGGGCCCCGGCGCCTGCCCCCCCAGTGACCCCCCCCCCGGCCCCGCAGGCGGACGCGTCACGTCAACGTGCTCCTGTTCATGGGGTTCATGACACGGCCCGAGTTTTCGCCATCATCACCCAGTGGTGCGAGGGCAGCAGCCTCTACCGGCACCTGCATGTGTGCGAGACCCGGCTCGACGCCCCCGCCCGCACCGAGGTGGCGCGCCAGACGGCCCAGGGCATGGAGTGAGTCCGGGGGGCAGGGCTGACCGGGGGGGCGCTGTGCAGGAGTGGGGGGGGGGACTGGTGTTTATGGGAATATGGGGGGCTGGCGCGTGGGGGGGTTGCCCATGGGGGGCTGGCGTGTGGGGGGTTACCAATGGGGGGGGGCTGGCGTTATGGGAATATGGGGGGCTGGCACGGTGGGGGGTTGCCAATGGGAGAGGGGTGGGGGGGCTGGCGTTATGGAATATGGGGGGGCTGGCGTGGTGGGGGGGTTGCCCATGGGGGACTGGCACGGTGGGGGGTTGCCAATGGGAGAGGGGTGGGGGCTGGCGTTATGGGAATATGGGGGGCTGGCACGGTGGGGGGTTGCCAATGGGAGAGGGGTGGGGGGCTGGCGTTATGGGAATATGGGGGAGCTGGCGTGGTGGGGGGGTTGCCCATGGGGGGCTGGCACGTTGGGGGGTTGCCAATGGGAGAGGGGTGGGGGGGGCTGGCGTTATGGGAATATGGGGGGGCTGGCACGGTGGGGGGTTGCCAATGGCACGGTGGGGGTTGCCAATGGGAGAGGGGTGGGGGGCTGGCGTTATGGGAATATGGGGGGGCTGGTGTGGTGGGGGGGTTGCCCATGGGGGGCTGGCACGGTGGGGGGTTGCCAGTGGGAGAGGGGTGGGGGGCTGGCGTTATGGGAATATGGGGGGGGCTGGCACGGTGGGGGGTTGCCAATGGGAGAGGGGTGGGGGGGCTGGCGTTATGGGAATATGGGGGGGCTGGCGTGGTGGGGGGTTGCCCATGGGGGGCTGGCACGGTGGGGGGTTGCCAATGGGGGAGGGGTGGGGGGCAGACATTATGGGAATATGGGGGGGCTGGCACAGTGGGGGGTGCTGCTCATGGGGGGCTCCCCCCGGTTTCTCTCCCCACCTCCAGTTATCTTCATGCCAAGAACATCATCCACCGGGACCTGAAATCCAACAGTATCCTACCGGCCCCCCCATGCCGGGCTCCAATGGCGGCAGGGCCAGGGGAATGGGGGGGCGGGGGGGCGTATCCAAGATGGCAGCAGGGCCGGGATAATGGGGGGCCGTATCCAAGATGGTGGCAGGAACAGGGGGACGTACCCAAGATGGTGGCGGCGGGGGGGGGTTCTGTGCTGTGGGGCGCGGTGCGGGAGGGGACTTGCGGGGTTGTCCCTGAGGTGGGGGTGTCGTGGGGGGGCTCGTCGGTGCCGATTGCCCCCTAACCCCCCACCCCAGACATCTTTCTGCACGAGGGGCTGACGGTGAAAATCGGCGACTTCGGCCTGGCCACGGTGAAGACGCACTGGAGTGGGGCCCGCCGGGTCGAGCAGCCCCGGGGCTCCGTGCTCTGGATGGTGAGACCCCCACACTGCCCCATAGCGCCCTGCTGACCCCCACGGCGCCCTGCTGAGCCCCACGGCACCCCATAGCGCCCTGCTGACCCCCCCACAGCGCCCTGCTGAGCCCCACAGCGCTCCATAGTGCCCTGCTGACCCCCACAGCGCCCTGTTGACCCCCACGGCACCCTGCTGAGCCCCATGGTGCCCCACGGTGCCCTGCTGACCCCCATAGAGTCCCGCTGTCATCCCACCCCTCCCTGCCCAGTCCCCCCCCACCTCACCCCCTGCAGGCCCCCCACCCCACAGCCCCCTAACGGTGTCTCCCCGCAGGCCCCCCGAGGTGATCCGCATGCAGGACAGCCGCCCCTACAGCTTCCAGTCCGACGTCTACGCCTACGGGGTGGTTCTGTACGAGCTGAGCACGGGGAGCCTCCCCTACGGGCACGTCCGCAGCCGCGACCAGGTACTGCCCCGGCCCCCCCACAGCCCCCCGGGCCCCCCCCAGTACCACCACCCACAGCCCCCCCGGGCCCCCCCCAGTACCCACCCGGCCCCCCTGCAGCCCCCCAGCCCCTCCCTGCACCCGCAGCCTCCCATATGGGCACGTCCGCAGCAGCGACCAGGTACCGCCCGGGCTCCCCCACAGCCCCCCGGGCCCCCCCAGTACCACCCGGCCCCCCCTGCAGCCCCCCAGCCCCTCCCTGCACCCGCAGCCTCCCATATGGGCACGTCCGCAGCAGCGACCAGGTACCGCCCGGGCTCCCCCACAGCCCCCCGGGCCCCCCCCAGTACCACCCGGCCCCCCTGCAGCCCCCCAGCCCCTCCCTGCACCCGCAGCCTCCCATATGGGCACGTCCGCAGCAGCGACCAGGTACCGCCCGGGCTCCCCCACAGCCCCCTGGGCCCCCCCCAGTACCACCCGGCCCCCCTGCAGCCCCCCAGCCCCTCCCTGCACCCGCAGCCTCCCATATGGGCATGTCCGCAGTCGCGACCAGGTACTGCCTGGGCCCCCCCACAGCCCCCCAGCCCCTCCCTGCACCCGCAGCCTCCCCTACGGGCATGTCCGCAGCCGCGACCAGGTACTGCCCCGGCCCCCCCCACAGCCCCCCGGGACCCCCAGTACCACCCGGCCCCCCTGCAGCCCCCCAGCCCCTCCCTGCACCCGCAGCCTCCCATATGGGCACGTCCGCAGCAGCGACCAGGTACCGCCCGGGCTCCCCCACAGCCCCCCGGGCCCCCCCCAGTACCACCCGGCCCCCCTGCAGCCCCCCAGCCCCTCCCTGCACCCGCAGCCTCCCATATGGGCACGTCCGCAGCCGCGACCAGGTACCGCCCCCGGGCTCCCCCACAGCCCCCCGGGCCCCCCCAGTACCACCCGGCCCCCCCTGCAGCCCCCCAGCCCCTCCCTGCACCCGCAGCCTCCCCTACGGGCACGTCCGCAGCCGCGACCAGGTACTGCCCCGGCCCCCCCCCACAGCCCCCCGGGCCCCCCCAGTACCACCCGGCCCCCCCTGCAGCCCCCCAGCCCCTCCCTGCACCCGCAGCCTCCCATATGGGCACGTCCGCAGCAGCGACCAGGTACCGCCCGGGCTCCCCCACAGCCCCCCGGGGCCCCCCCAGTACCACCCGGCCCCCCTGCAGCCCCCCAGCCCCTCCCTGCACCCGCAGCCTCCCCTACGGGCACGTCCGCAGCCGCGACCAGGTACCCCCCCGGGCCCCCCCAGTACCACCCCGGCCCCCCTGCAGCCCCCCAGCCCCTCCCTGCACCCGCAGCCTCCCATATGGGCACGTCCGCAGCCGCGACCAGGTACTGCCTGGGCCCCCCCACAGCCCCCCAGCCCCTCCCTGCACCCGCAGCCTCCCCTACGGGCATGTCCGCAGCAACGACCAGGTACCGCCCGGGCTCCCCCACAGCCCCCCGGGCCCCCCCCAGTACCACCCCGGCCCCCCTGCAGCCCCCCAGCCCCTCCCTGCACCTGCAGCCTCCCCTACGGGCATCTCCGCAGCCGCGACCAGGTACTGCCTGGGCCCCCCCACAGCCCCCCGGGCCCCCCAGTACCACCCCGGCCCACCTGCAGCCCCCCAGCCCCTCCCTGCACCCGCAGCCTCCCGTATGGGCACGTCCGCAGCCGCGACCAGGTACCGCCCGGGCTCCCCCACAGCCCCCCCGGGCCCCCCCCAGTACCACCCGGCCCCCCCTGCAGCCCCCCAGCCCCTCCCTGCACCTGCAGCCTCCCCTACGGGCATCTCCGCAGCTGCGACCAGGTACTGCCTGGGCCCCCCCACAGCCCCCCGGGCCCCCCCCAGTACCACCCGGCCCCCCTGCAGCCCCCCAGCCCCTCCCTGCACCTGCAGCCTCCCCTACGGGCATCTCCGCAGCCAGCGACCAGGTACTGCCTGGGCCCCCCCCACAGCCCCCCCGGGCCCCCCCAGTACCACCCGGCCCCCCCTGCAGCCCCCCCAGCCCCTCCCTGCACCTGCAGCCTCCCCCTACGGGCACATCCGCAGCCGCGACCAGGTACTGCCCGGGCCCCCCCACAGCCCCCCCGGGCCCCCCAGTACCACCCGGCCCCCCTGCAGCCCCCCAGCCCCTCCCTGCACCCGCAGCCTCCCATATGGGCATGTCCGCAGTCGCGACCAGGTACTGCCTGGGCCCCCCCCACAGCCCCCCAGCCCCTCCCTGCACCCGCAGCCTCCCCTACGGGCATGTCCGCAGCAACGACCAGGTACCGGCCCGGGCTCCCCCACAGCCCCCCGGGCCCCCCCAGTACCACCCGGCCCCCCTGCAGCCCCCCAGCCCCTCCCTGCACCCGCAGCCCTCCCATATGGGCATGTCCGCAGTCGCGACCAGGTACTGCCTGGGCCCCCCCACAGCCCCCCGGGCCCCCCAGTACCACCCGGCCCCCCCTGCAGCCCCCCAGCCCCTCCCTGCACCCGCAGCCTCCCCTACGGGCATGTCCGCAGCAACGACCAGGTACCGCCCGGGCTCCCCCACAGCCCCCCGGGCCCCCCCAGTACCACCCGGCCCCCCTGCAGCCCCCCCAGCCCCTCCCTGCACCCGCAGCCTCCCATATGGGCATGTCCGCAGTCGCGACCAGGTACTGCCCGGGCTCCCCCACAGCCCCCCTTGGCCCCCGCCAGTACCACTCGGCCCCCCCCCCGCAGCTCCCCGGCCCCTCCCTGCACCCGCAGCCTCCCCAACGGGCACGTCCGCCAGCCGCGACCAGGTACCGCCTGTGCCCCCCACGGGTCCTTCCACAGCTCCCCCGGCCCCCCAGTACCGCCCGGCCCCCCCCCACAGCTCCCTGTGCCCCCCCGCAGCCCCCCCGGCCCCTCCCTGCACCCGCAGCCTCCCCTACAGGCACATCCATAGCCACAACCAGGTACCACCCAGCGCCCCCTCCATGCTCCCCCGGCACCGCTCACTCCTGACCTGCAGCCCCCTGGCACCCCTCACTGCTGACCCGCACCTCCCAGTGCCCCCCCACTGCTGACTGCAGCCCCCTGGCGCCCGTCACTACTGACCCCCACCTCCCGGCGCTCCTTGCTGCCACCTGCACCCCCCGGCACTCCTCGCGTCCGACCCGCAGCCCCCCGTACCCCTCATTGACAACCCCGCAGCCCCCCCGGCACTCCTCGCTGCCAAACCGCAGCCCCTGCCAGCCCAGTCCTGGGCTCTCCGCAGCTCTGCTGGTGCCCCTCACTCCCCGACTCGCAGCTCCTCGGGTTCTAAATGGGGGTTTCGGGGTGTCCTGTCTCTGACCCAATCCCTCGCCCGCCAGATCCTGTTCATGGTGGGCCGGGGGTACCTGTCCCCTGACATGAGCCGGGTGCCGAGCACCTGCCCCAAGGCCCTGAAGAGACTCATGACGAACTGCCTGAAATTCAACCGAGAGGAGAGACCTCTCTTCCCCCAGGTGAGGGGGGGCGTGGCCCGGGACGCCTGGGTTCTCTCTCTGGCCCTGGCAGAGGAGTGGGGGCTAGTGGTCAGAGTGGAGAAGGGGGCAGGGAGCCGGGACTCCTGGGTTCTCTCTCCAGTCCTGGGAGGGGAGTGGGGGCAAGTGGTCAGAGAGGGGAACAGGAAGCCAGGACTCTTGGGTTCTCCCCCCAGCTCCGGGGGTGGTCCCTGGGGGCGGGGCTTGGAGGGACCCATCTCACCCCCTTTTTCCCCCGCAGATCCTGGCCACGGTGGAGCAGCTGCAACGGCTCCTCCCCAAGCTGGAGCGAAGCATGTCCGAACCCTCCCTGCACCGCACCTCCCACCCCGACCCCGGCGGCTCCTCCCCCCCGTCGCCCCTGCCCCCCCCTCGCCTAGCCCGGACAGACGGACTGCCCCGTGCCAGGGTGGGCGGACGACCCCCCACCCCCCGGTGCCAGGAGCTGCCCGCTGCTCTGAGCCTCCCCCCAGCCTGGAGGGGGGCTACGGGACCCAGGCATCTGGGAGCAACTATGGGAGAGGGGGGCAAACACACTAAGGGGCTGGGGAGCTTGTATGGAGATCAATGTGTGAACCCCCACCCTGTCATCCACCCGGGCAGTTCGCTCTTCCCTGCTGCCCCGCCCCAGAGGTGGCTGCATCCCCGGCATCCCCGGCCGGCGTTCTATGGGGCCGTTCCCCGGCTGCCCCGCCCCAGAGGTGGGTGCATTAACGGCAACCCCAGCCGGCGTTCTGTGGGGCCGTTCCTGGCTGCCCCGCCCCAGAGGTGGCTGCATTAGCGGCAACCCTAGCCGGTGTTCTGTGGGGCCGATCCCTGCTGCCCCACCCCAGAGGTGGCTGCATTAATGGCAACCCTGGCCGGCGTTCTATGGGGCCGTTCCCGGCTGCCCCGCCCCAGAGGTGGCTGCATTAACGGCGACCCGCGGGCTGTTAAATCTCGATTTTAATATATCGGTCTCTGGTTTCCCGGCCTCGCGCCGCGTTTCTTTGACATCACAGACGATGGGGACCCACGACAGTGTCACAAGTATCACTAACGGGGGGGGAGGGGAGCAATTAGTGCTCGACTGCCCTGCCCCCACCCCATCCCCTTCACAGTGGGAACTGTGGCGGGGGGGCAGCGGCTGGGCCGGCGGGGGGGAGGGGCCCGATCCTGGGCTCCCTCCTGCACGCCCTCCCCCCAGGGCCCCGATTTGGGGTAGGGGGTCGAAGCGTCATGGCACGACACGGAAACGACACGCAAACATCACGTGCTGGGGGGGCATCACGACACTGCTCTGGGGGGAGCGCTCAAAAATATAGAGGGGGCAAGACTCTGAGATATGTACAGGGGGGAGCTGATGGGGGGGCAGGAGGGCATTGTGGGGGCCACTGGGGAAAGGGAGATGGGCTGGTGGGGTAGTACATGGGGGGTATCAGAGGAGGGGGATGGGGTGTTGCTTGGGGGGGCAGGGATGTGGGGGGGTAGAACGGGGGGCTAGGGTGGATTTGGGGGTGGGGGCTTGTGGGAGGCAGCCTGGGGGGGTGTTGCTGGGGGGCAGGAATGTGGGGGTAGAACGGGGGGCTAGGGTGGATTTGGGGGGTGGGGGGCTTGTGGGAGGCAGCCTGGGGGGGTGTTGCTGGGGGGCAGGGATGTGAGGGTATGGGGGGGCTAGGGTGGATTTGGGGGTAGGGGCCTCGCAGGAGGCAGCCTGGGGGTGTTGCTGGAGGCAGGGATGTGTGGGTATTGTGGGGTGGGGGGGTCTTGGGAGGCAGCCTGGGGGGTGTTTCTGGGGGACAGGGATGTGGGGGGAGCTAGGGTGCATTTGCGGGGGTTGTGGGCTCCCATGAGTCAGCATGGGGGGGGCAGGGATGTGGGGGAATTAGGGGTGGATTCCGGGGTGGGAGGCTTGTGGGAGGCACCATGGGGGTGTTGCTGGGGGCAGGGATGTGGGGGTGTTATGGGGCGGCTAGGGTGCATTTGGGGGTGGGGGCTGTTAATTTCACACACAGCCACACCAACCCCTCGGTAGCACAAACACAAACGTCCATGTCCTGTCCCCCGTCCCCCCCTACCAGCACAGGGCGCATTGTGGGGACCCCGGTGTCCGGGGGGGCTGAATGCAGCAGTTCCGGCTCCAGGCAGCGGCAGGTGCTGGGTCTTCGGCTCCTCGGGGTCCCCGTCGCGGGGATGGATGTTGCAGTGAGGGGGAGTCATTGGGGTCCCCAGGAGGATCAATGGGGCCATTGGGGGTGTCAGGGAGGGGCCGTGGCATCACTTGGTTGGCTGTGGCGGGATTTCGGGGGGCTCCCCAGGGGCAGGAGAGCAGAAGCAGTGGGAGAGACCCAGAGGCAGCAGAGGGGTCTCTGGGGGGGCCAGGGGAAGTGTGGGGAACCGGGGTTGGAGGAGGGTTCTGGGGGGGCTGGGACAACAGGGGGGGTCTCTGGCAGAAGAAGGGAGGTCTCTGAAAAGCAGCAGGGGGGGACCGGGGTCAGTGGGGGAGTCTCTAGAGGCTGGGGCAGCAGGGGAGGGTCTCTGGGGGCGCCGGGGGAAGTAGGGGGAGAACCAGGGGCAGCGGGGGGGGTCACTCAGAGAAGAGGCTGGTGAAGCTCTGGGGGGTGTCCGGGAGGGTCTCTGGGGGGGGTCACTCGGAGAAGAGGCTGGCAAACCTCGGGGGGGTCACTCAGAGAAGGGGCTGGCAAAGCTCTGGGGGGTCTCTGAGGAGGTCTTGGGGGGGCCGGGGGGTCACTCAGAGAAGAGGCTGGCGAAGCTCTGGGGGGGTCTCTGAGGAGGTCTCGGGGGGGGCCGGGGAGAGTCTTGGGGGGGCCGGGGGGGATCTCGGGGGTCACTCGGAGAAGAGGCTGGCGAAGCTCTGGGGGGGGTCTCTGAGGAGGTCTCCGGGGAGGTCTCGGGGGGTCACTCGGAGAAGAGGCTGGCGAAGCTCTGGGGGGGTCTCTGAGGAGGTCTCGGGGGGTCACTCGGAGAAGAGGCTGGCGAAGCTCTGGGGGGGTCTCTGAGGAGGTCTCGGGGGGGGGCCGGGGGGTCTCGGGGGGGCCGGGGGTCACTTGGAGAAGAGGCTGGCGAAGCTCTGGGGGGGGCTCTCTGAGGAGGTCTCGGGGGGGCCGGGGGTCACTCGGAGAAGAGGCTGGCGATGCTCTGGGGGGGTCTCTGAGGAGGTCTCGGGGGGGCCGGGGGTCACTCAGAGAAGAGGCTGGCAAAGCTCTGGGGGGGTCTCTGAGGAGGTCTCAGGGGGGGGCCGGGGGTCACTCGGAGAAGAGGCTGGCGAAGCTCTGGGGGGGGTCTCTGAGGAGGTCTCGGGGGGGGCCGGGGGGTCACTCGGAGAAGAGGCTGGCGAAGCTTTGGGGGGGTCTCTGAGGAGGTCTTGGCGGGGGGCCGGGGGGGGTTCTCGGGGGTCACTCGGAGAAGAGGCTGGCGAAGCTCTGGGGGGGTCTCTGAGGAGGTCTCGGGGGGGGGGTCTCGGGGGGGCCGGGGGTCACTCGGAGAAGAGGCTGGCGAAGCTCTGGGGGGTCTCTGAGGAGGTCTCGGGGGGGGCCGGGGTTCACTCGGAGAAGAGGCTGGCGAAGCTCTGGGGGGGTCTCTGAGGAGGTCTTGGCGGGGGGCCGGGGGGGGGTCTCGGGGGTCACTCGGAGAAGAAGCTGGCGAAGCTCTGGGGGGGTCTCTGAGGAGGTCTCAGGGGGGGCCGGGGGTCACTCGGAGAAGAGGCTGGCGAAGCTCTGGGGGGGGTCTCTGAGGAGGTCTCGGGGGGGGCCGGGGGGGGTCTCGGGGGGGTCACTCGGAGAAGAGGCTGGCGAAGCTCTGGGGGGGTCTCTGAGGAGGTCTCAGGGGGGGCCGGGGGTCACTCGGAGAAGAGGCTGGCGAAGCTCGGGGGGGGTCTCTGAGGAGGTCTCGGGGGGGGGCCGGGGGGGGGTCTCGGGGGGTCACTCGGAGAAGAGGCTGGCGAAGCTCTGGGGGGGGGCCAGGGGGGTCTCGGGGGGGCCGGGGGTCACTCGGAGAAGAGGCTGGCGAAGCTCTGGGGGGGGTCTCTGAGGAGGTCTTGGGGGGGGCCGGGAGGGGGTCTCAGGGGTCACTCGGAGAAGAGGCTGGCGAAGCTCTGGGGGGGTCTCTGAGGAGGTCTCGGGGGGGGGCCGGGGGGGTCTCGGGGGGGTCACTCGGAGAAGAGGCTGGCGAAGCTCTGGGGGGGTCTCTGAGGAGGTCTCGGGGGGGGGCCGGGGGTCACTCGGAGAAGAGGCTGGCGAAGCTCTGGGGGGGGGGTCTATGAGGAGGTCTCGGGGGGGGGCCGGGGGGGGCCGGGGGTCACTCGGAGAACAGGCTGGCGAAGCTCGGGGGGCGTCTCTGAGGAGGTCTCGGGGGGGCCGGGGGGGCCGGGGGTCACTCGGAGAAGAGGCTGGCGAAGCTCTGGGGGGGTCTCTGAGGAGGTCTCGGGGGGGGCCGTGGGGGTCTCGGGGGGTCACTCGGAGAAGAGGCTGGCGAAGCTCTGGGGGGGTCTCTGAGGAGGTCTCGGGGGGGGCCGGGGGGCCGAGGGTCACTCGGAGAACATGCTGGCGAAGCTCGGGGGGGCGTCTCTGAGGAGGTCTTGGGGGGGTCTCGGGGGGTCACTCAGAGAAGAGGCTGGCGAAGCTCTGGGGGGGTCTCTGAGGAGGTCTCGGGGGGGGGCCGGGGGGGGCCGGGGGTCACTCGGAGAACAGGCTGGCGAAGCTCGGGGGGCGTCTCTGAGGGGGTCTCGGGGGGTCACTCGGAGAAGAGGCTGGGGAAGCTCTGGGGGGGTCTCTGAGGAGCTCTCGGGGA